>NC_090786.1:8857500-8937500 GCF_040054535.1 Antennarius striatus | reverse complement strand
ACATGGTCGGATTCCAGGGTGGAGATCCATTCTCAGGTCCTGAAGTGTAAAGAAACCTTTAAAAAAATTATACCTGCATTTATTATTTATATATTAGACTCTCTACTCCACTCTCTACTATGTGTATTCTTATTTATTACTTTGTTTATTGCGCATGCGCTCAACGCGACATCGTCCCTCATATCCCCATCACCTTGAATTTTCATTGGCATTCTGTTTTATAAGTATATGTTTTAATAAATGAAGTACTGTATTGGAAAATTTCAAGTTCAAGTTCCGATTGGTTGTAATATCTAACATGGATCCTATCATTAAAATCTATATTGAAAAGTTTCCTCCTCAAAATTGAAACAAACAAAACAAGAACAAAAACACGCCAGTTAAGAGCATTTTGTTTCATCTCTGCTGAATTTCTGCAAAGACAAATCTTGAGTCATAATTGGATTGAACTCGCTCTTTACTCTTGTTAAAGTTGTGCATCAACGTTCAAGAAAACTGTAAAAGCATGTTGATTTCCATGAAAGGCAAATCATATTGTCTTGGTGATTTATTTACTTTTATTTATTTCATTATTATTTCAATAAACTGGATGCAAGGTAGTGATGAAAGTATGACATCAAATATGCAGTGACACCTGTAGGGCTGCAAGTTTTTACCAAAGACAGGATCAATGGTTCATTCCTAATTTGAATAATAGACCTTTCTAGCGACTATTTTTTAAGCTGATCTATTAATTTCAAGCATTATAAGAAAAGTTTAAACTGTGGAGAAAATGTGAAATGCTGTAGAGATTTATAATGAAACATGCGAGAAACTACATATTTGTATTACATTTGTATTATTTAATTTCTTTAAACATGCGTTTCCTACCTCATAAAGGCCTAGAATTATGACTTCTATGTAAAAGAAATGTTTATTCAAAATGTAGTCACGGAATTGGCCACATTTAGTTGTGAAAAAATATGGTCCAAGTGAAAAATAACAATAAATTAATGAAGTAAAAAGAGTAATATAAACCAATGGCTTGCTGCAACCCTCAAATACTGGGGTGAGGATACAGATATGACATTAATGACATCCTTCATAGCACGCACACGCACACACGGGTGCGCACACAAGCGCTTATACGCTCCGTGCAAACGCGCGGCGTGAGAGCGTAAAAAATGTCAGACAGCAGCTCAAACCCAGGAGTAATGCCCTCTTCTGAATACATTGGTCATCATTTTGGCAAGATGGTGCCAATTATATATGTAATTGACCGACCCACTTTCTATGCAAAATAACGTCAAAGTGCACTAATAGAACTAAGATGAATTCAACCCACCTGCCCAAACAAGTGTGTACGTGCGTAACTGCGTATGGGTGTGTGTTGAGGGCTCGACTTCTGTTGTCTTCCATTTATTTTGTTTTGTTTTATTTTTCCTTTCTTGTTTGAGAAAATAAAAAAAAAAAAATTTGGGGGGCAGAAAATAGAAATGTGTTAGTGTTAAATAAATCGGCTCAATTTAACCTCATCCGATATTTTCTGTTATTAAGTGTTAAATGTATATATTCTGTATACATATATATAAAAAGAAAATGTAAGGAATAATCTCCATTTATTTCACAACATGGTTCAGCAATACAATATCAAAACGTTGTTTTATTGTACAAAGGAGAAGTGGCTCCTCTCCCAGTGTTTCATTTTAAATATATACATTTACATACTTTTTACACCAGTGTATACGATATTTTGTCGTTCCTGTTCAAAAACACTCAGCAGATTTAGACCGGAACTCACACTTGTGCTTTATGAACGTGTCCACGGGGAAGGGACAAGAGTGATAATCACCAAAACTGAACATTAAGTATTTTACAAATAGATGAATGAGTTTTGATTGTCCTCCGTCAACGAAAAAATTTAAAAAGGGAAGAAATTGGCCTGCAATAAATTCGGTGAAGAGATGACGAAAAAACAAGAAGAAAACTGAATTCACTCATTCACAGCCCGTCATTGTATTGCACATCATCATGTCATCACTTCTGGAAATGTAGGTAAATAAAATCACTGATCTCGATAGGCTGGCCAGCTCCGCGCCTTCAGGCTGCCAATTTTCTGTAAACACTTTTCTGTTTTTTTTTTATTTGTTTGCTTGTTTGTTTTTAAATTCACATACATTTGGCCTGTCGACAAAAGTACTGTACAACAAAGGAACAGCAAAAGACATTTATCAGGCAGTGTAAGTATAGGTAAACTCCTGAGCTGAAAATTAACTTTATCAATAATAATAATAATAATAATAATAATAATAATAATAATAATAATAATAATAATAATAATAATAATAATAATAATAATAAATTGTCGTATGACGTGTAAACGACACCTCTGACAGTGTGTGTCTTATTTGTTTTTGTTTATTTATTCAGTCATTGTATAAAAATACGAGGTCTTTATTTTCGGAATTTGATTTGGAAAATAAACAACATCTGCCGTATATACCCCTGGTCTTTTCAAACCGGCCTGAGTAGCGGCACCGATGTGACGATCGGATGGGAGTAATAGACACCCGGGTGCGGAAAGGTGAGCAGGGGCTGGCTCACGGGCACGTTGGCAGCGGCGCCCCCGCTGTCTGACGCCGAGTTCTCGTGATAGAGGATGGGCACCCGGACTATCCTCTGCGCAGCGGCGTGGTTCAGGTTTGCAGCTTCCAGCTCCGCAGCCAGCTGCCTTTTCCACTTGTTCCTCCTGTTCTGGAACCAGATTTTCACCTGAGTCTCCGTCAGGTGGAGGGACGCGGCCAGGCCGGCGCGCTCCGAGCTGCTCAGGTAGCGTTTCATGTCGAAGGTGGACTCCAGCTGGAACACCTGGCTCCGGGAAAAAACTGTGCGCGTCTTCTTTTTGCGGCACGGCTTCTTGTCGTCGTCCCTCTTCTTCCACTCCTCCAGTTCATCTTTCTTGACCTCTTCCGTGTCGCTCTCTTCCAGGATTATCTCGTCGCCACTTTTGTTTGTCGGTTCATCTTCGTCGTCGTCGTCTTTGACCTCTGGCTCGGACTTGAGCACCAGGTCGGGCGAGTCCCTGTCTGTGCCTGAGGTTGGAGAGAAGTCCCTGGCTCCTGGTTTCTCGGGGGCTGAAATGGGGACACAAGGAGACGTAGTCACAAACACACCGTTGACGTTTGGGATTTTATTTATGCCTGTTGATGGGCACCCAGGAAAAGTGAGAAATGGTGGCAGAAAAATATAGGTGAATGAAACATTACAAATAAACCTGTGTTAAAATGGTGAAATCTATATTTGATATTACAATTTTATTAAAACTGGTAAAATATACACATTAAAGGCCTGCTGTATTGTTTCAATAATTTTGTTTAGTTCAGCTCAGTTTCATTCTATTTCCTATTGCACAAGCCTGTAATGTTTTTTTCCCGGATGATATCAACGTATTTTAAATCCGAGATGAATTAACCACAGAAACAGACACCGCTGTCAGCGCTGGGAAATGATGTTCCGAGCCAGCGCCAGTCAGATCAAAAGCACGCTGCGCTTACCCACCCTCCTCCTATGATTTGACGATGTCTACTTCACTGTGTGCTCAGTGTGTCACTTTATTGATCTATTATCCTGCGCCGCGGCATTACAAAATAGGCCTTCATGGACGAGGCTGTCTTCACTATGTAGCCTACTGCTTTGTTGTGGTGAAGGAAGAGTGTGTCTAATTATTTCCTGACACCAAAACGAACTAAATCCACTTTCATGGAGTAACTTTCAGACGAGAAAGCGCAACAACGTCGGGTTGTTGTCACTGTATAAATATTTTTTGGGCCTGTGTCTGAAATGGCACAAGGGATGCAGTCCTGCAATATTTTTTTCTCTATACAGTGTGTGTGTGTCTATATATATATAGACACACACCATATATATATATATATATATATATATATATATATATATATATATATATATATATGTCTGTATATATATATATATATATATATATATATATATATATATATATATATATATATACAGACATATATATATATATACACACACACACACACACACACATATATATATATATATATATATATATATATATATATATATATATATATATAATCAAGGGGTTAAACTTAAAAAAATAATTTTAAAATGCTTGAAGTCAGTGTCATCTTCTCTTTATTATATTATATTATATTATATTATATTATATTATATTATATTATATTATATTATATTATATTATATTATATTATATTATATTAAACCTGTCACACTTACCATCGTTTCTGTGCAGGTGAGCGGATGAACTGAGGGTGTAAGGGTACCACCACGCTGAGGTGCGCTCCAAGTAGTGAGCCGGTAGATTGAATCTCTGTGCGGGCAGGTCAAACCGTGGAAAGTTAAAGTCCCCGACCTGGGAAAGGGAAAATCCACCCTCCAAGGACACCTTGGTGGCAGTCAGAACGGGTTTGGGCTTGGACGGTTTGCTATCAGAGTTTAGGAGGTTCTTGATGAAGAAAGGAGAGTCCTTGGCCGCAGCGCACGTCTCTGGCGTCGTCTCTGGCATAGCTGCTGTGGTCTGATCACAGGGGACCACGGAATTAAGACTTCAGAGCGACGAAAAAAAGCAAGAGCCTTACAATGGCGATGTCCGGACTGTCTAAGAACCCTGCTGTATTGTTCGCGACAGTTTAACGCTGAAATTCAATTTTGCGGAGCGCGTCCAAACGCACGCCCGTTTTGGTCGGTAAAATACTATAATGAAGTGTTTAAGAAGCAAAAATAATACCAACACGGCGATGGAGTCTCATCTCCGGGCTCTTTCGTCAAAACGCAAACCGTTCACCGTGTCAGTCTGTCTGGCTGCTGATGCTGGGCTAATGATGAAATAAAAATGTCATCCAAGTTAAATGCGGAAAGTATAGACGATTGGGCATGTACAATGGCAAATGGGATTAGGAGGAGAAACGGCAAGGATAGAGAGAGAGAGAGAGAGAGAGAGAGAGAGAGAGAGAGAGAGAGAGAGAGAGAGAGTGTGCGTGCGTGCATGCGTGTGTGTGTGTGTGTGTGTGTGTGTGTGTGTGTGTGTGTGTGTGTGTGTGTGTGTGTGTGTGTGTGTGAGAGAGAGAGTATCCTCCCCTCTCTGTGAGCACTGGCTGCAGGCGGTGTGTGCTTGTCTGTTATTGGTCTCATACAGACCAAATTAGTTGGGGAATTAACGCCAGGCTGTTAGAGCACAAAAAAGAAAGGTTTGGGGATAAGCTCCACGTCACGCATCAAACCGATGAACCTGTGATGAAGTGTAAGATTTATAGTCCTTCTATTTTCATTTTTACAGCTACATATTTGAGCCACTCTGCTGCCTGCAGGTGTAGTGGATTTTTAAGATCAACTTTTTTTTTTTTTTTTTAAATGAATATACACTTCAGGAAGTGTTTGACTTCGAAATTCATCTCCAGATCTGCGCGTTTCAAAAAGGCAATTGTCTATGATGCCCCCAGGCCTAACTTAAAGCTTGCGTTGATTATCCAAGGCCAAAATGTGATGCTTTAAATGCGTCGGTTCAAAAAGATTTTTTTTTTTTAAAAAAAGCAAATTTTCAGTACCCGATTCCCATCCGGCGAGTATGAGATGAACGAGCCAATCAAATAATCGCTATCAAGTAGACCATGTAGATAGATAGATAGATACTTTATTATGTAGACCAACTCCTTGTAAACTGCTTACATTTGACAGGCATGTCTCCATTGTTTACGACTCTGTATTAAGGATAGTAGACATTAGTAAATGTCAGAGGGGAAAAACTGCAGCTTTTATATAACTATAGTTCTTGAAAAAGATATATACAAAAAAGTTGCTTTTACGAACCATCTAAATATAAACAACATATGTGTTTTCAGGTTAGAAGGTTTAGGTTATATGAAGTATTAAGATCAGCTGCAGCATGGAAGATCCTTTAATAATTATCCTATAGTAATACAGAACATTGTAAAACGGATGCATGGTGAATAAGGTTTGATGCTAACCTTAGTAGAAGTATCTTTGAACTTTGAATGACAGATATTAACTCGTGTTTATGGCTGTGACATTGATTCTTTTCGTAAAGGAACAGAACGCATTCCTTCATCATCAGCAAATGATACACTTACACTCACACAAACTCCACACAATGGCTTAATGCCAGCTCAAATTGTTGAAAGTCTCGAAATCACCTGCACTTTTTTATTTTTTTAATCATAATCATAAACTCATAATTTCTTGCGAGATGCCATTCAACATTGACCCTAACTTGAATAAATTTCAGCAGGTTTTATTTTATCCAATCCGTATTTTTTTCCCCCTGAGACTAAAAATGTGACAAAGCCTCAAGATCACGGTGAATAGATTCATATTTCTAATTTATTGATTTTCTGCAATGCCACTTCCACAATGTCTTCACAGTCATTTATTTCCCCAAATCGATTTCGTTAATTCATCCCTTGGATTGTACCCTTTGTAACTGTGCCATGTATATTCACTCATTGATACTAATTGACTTGTTAAAAAGCAGACCATTGGTTGGTGGTTGGCATGGAAGAGCGGAGAGACAGCGCCCTCTGTGGGCCACCGGGGTGAAATGCAAATCTGGGCACGACGTTAGTCTTCTAGTCCATTTCTGTAACATGGTGGGGGCTCACCTCAATTTCGGGAATGGAAGTGAATCTGTTGGACTAAAATAGTTTGCTGTAGGATGCAGCATTTGATATTAATCAGTTCCCAAACACGCGTGTTTGTAGTTAACATGCAGTCTGAGTAATGAATCCCCATCATCTCCTCCCTGAAGATATTCATTAACCTTCTGAAGCAGTCATAATGTAGTCAGTGACAAGGTAATGGTTCCATTGGGTACCTATGGCTGCAGCTGTGTGTCACACGCATCAACGTGGAATTAACATGTTATACATTTAGTGGGCTGCTCAAGTGGAGAAATCCTGTCCCTGTAATCACTGCCTTTCCACACACGATACGGAATATGTGTATTAGATGAGAAACCCTAACAGAATCCTAAACCTTTAGCACGCTTTGGAGAGGGTTTGTGACTCTATATAGATAATTTGAAATTTGATAAGAGTTTAATGTTGTTATCGCCTATTTCTATTGTTTATATGCTCCCCAACACTAAAAACACTATATCTGTTGGAAGAAATCGTAGCTAATCCATTTTATAACTGGATATTTACAAGAAACATGCCAATCCCATATTTGACTCCTGAATTTCTTTTATAGTTAAATTGAACTTTAAATAAATCAAATAAAATATAAATACAGTGGTATGCCGCATGATGACTTGAAAAAGAATTAATTCTAGTGCACTGTGAAAAAGAAACCGTCTCTGACTCCTGCTTAAACAATATTATGTTTTCAGTTGCGTTCCTATCCCCAACAAAATGTATTTTCTCATTGTTAAAATTGAATAAGGGCTTGTTATAGATTATTGATCATATTTTCTAGTCATAATTACTGTATTTCAAAAGAAATTGATGCAGAAAATAAAGCACACAGAAAATCCAATGTCAGATGATGTGACAGAAATGTCGTATGAAATATATTTATCATTTGGGAGCTGTTCAGTGTGCAGACATCATTACCCATCTCACTGTGCTATCATTTTAACCCTTGGATAAAAGTGGTCTTGGATTTACTCTTTTGTGGCTTTGAAGGTAAAATATGATGTAGATTGGCATTAATCAAGGTCATGGTAGTCCTTGAAGGTTGAATTTGAAGCAACCGTGATGGAAATCAGATTCAACTTTAGGGAATAGTCAATTAGAAAATGGTAAAAAGCCTAATGCTAGTCACTGTTACAAGGCCCGTCCGTGCAACATAGTTTACCTGGGTTAGGACGGAAGCAACCAGATTCCAACCATAAAGACTAACTGTACAAAAAAGATTATTTGGTTTGAACTTGAATAGAACATGTCATATACACATTGTTTAGCAACATGCACTACACATTATGCCTTAAGGGTGTAAAGGCCCTCTGAGTGCTCCATAAGTCTATTTTTGTTGCTCCTCGGGTAGGTTACTATGACTTTTATATTATTTATTTCAAAGCACCCAGATATTGATTATTTCACAAGGAAAAATGACAAATGGCAAGAGGGAATGACACGGTCAGCAGGTTCTATTAGAGAAATGATAGTGTTGCTCGTGGTTTGTTAAAAGGTCCAGTTTAGATACTTTATAGGTTTACATCCATCATCATCTAATGACCCATTTGATGAAAAACATGCGCTCTGGTGACAATAGCCTCGTGCAGCCAACTTCGCTTTGTAATTGCTCCCATATTAAATATAGATTTTTGTTTTGATATCTTGTGAGAATTCCTTTCTGTGGGTCAGAATTGTGATAAAAGACATGGATGTAACAGCAAAAGCTTGGCGGAAGAAGACCAGATGGAAAATGAAAAAAAAAAAGTGGGTATGAGATGTTGAAGATGGAACTGAGAGTTTCTGGTCTTGCAATCTGAGTAGAGTTAGAGGAAATATTTTAATAATCTTAAGTAAATGTCACAATACTGCAACATGAATGTGGTCCATTATAGGTAAACGGAGGAAAAATATGACCAAATATGAAACCCACTCATGTTACAGTATCATGATGTCTGCTGTATTAATATGAAAGTAGTTTTTCAGTGCTGTTGTTGATTGAGGAAGACCTAATAGTAACAACATGGCAAATAGGTTCATTTATTTTATAATGTTTTATAACTTGCCAATAATTTTCATATAAAATGTTAATTACGGCAGTCAGACAAAAGTTTTCAGAAGTGAATCCTGGCAAAATACGCAATTGGAATAGAAATGATCTAAAATTATATTTACAAGCAAATATTATTGGAAACAATACACTGAAAGTAAGTAAAAGTAGCTAGTGTATAATCATGATCATTGGGGTATTGTACTGTTGTGTTTGACATTATTATATAATTACTGCAGATGCAGTGAGTAAAACATTTTATTTTTGGAGTTGGTTGAGAGTGAATGTAACTTTTTGTGAGGAGACATACTCAGTCACGTGAGAAAAACTGAAAAATTGAAAATTGAAAATAATAATAATAATAATAATAATAATAATAATAATAATAATAATAATAATAATAATAATAGTAAGTGAAATACTTGAAACTGTACATAATTAAAGTAAGTGCATATACTTAGTTACTTTCTGTCATGGGTTCTGATACCATGGGTCCATGAATTTCTGTCAGAATTTGTGAAACATCAATAATAAATAACAACAACAATGATTGTAGACTATTTGAATGATGTCATGGATCACATTTTGTCCATTGTCTTTGTTATGACTCACTTTACACCATGTGATCAGTTACAAACTGAATGTGATGAGTGTGGATGTCGTCTGATGAAATAACGATATCTGAATTGAATCTTTCACTGTATGCCGGTTTAATTAATGAAAAGGTTTACACTGAATCCCATTGGACAACAGCATCTCGTGTCAGACTGCTTCTGTGCAGGCAGCATTTATCGCTCTAGCCCGTCCACCTTGTGTCCTTCTTGCACTTTTGACTGGACTCTCCTGCTGGGACGAGTCATTAAACCGCTGAAGGCCATACTGAGATTGTTTAGATTTAAGTATTGCTTTTAACTTGAAAGGGAATTGGTGGCCATCCACTGACCCGGCAAGCTTTAATTGGGATTGTGCAAGTATTGATTGTAAGTGGCCAGGCGAATCTTGAATTACAGCCTGATTAGCTTTTACTCTGCCTCATGTAGGAGCCAGTCGAAGGAGCTCAATGTCATCCAAGTTGAAACACTTCAGTACAGGGAGTTTTAGTCCTTCCTGTGTAAACAGGAAACGTGTATTTAAGAATGCCCACTCTGGCAGATTCTTTAGTGACACATGGTTGTAATATTCCCTCATTGTACAATAACTCCTCTTTAGAAATAAATGACAATACAGTATGTCACTTAGCATGTGCCTCATGAGAAATATGAGAGCATACAAAATGTTCTCTTTTTCCATCTTTCCTGCTCTCATGTTATCTAAACTGAATCACCCCTAGTCTTCCTTTATTTCTTTTTAGTAGTGATGGCGGCCTCTTAAAGTTTTGGATGGAAGCAGTCACAGGAGTGTTGTAGCCCTTTTTCTCAATCGTGAGGAGCTTCATCTGAGGCCTCCGGGCGCCCAGCATCAATATCCACCATCTGTACCTCCAGAAGCTCTGCCCTCGAATCAGCCTGCCGGTGTGTGTCATTACAACTCGATAATCTGGAGAAGGCAACAGAAAAGTTGTCATCAATGTCAGCCTGAGATATAGATATGGGCCAGGCAACAAATGGGCAAATGCACAGGCAGTAGAGCAGACCATCAATAAAGCAATTTCTTGTGTCATAACACACGCGCTTTTCCTAAAGCCAACCTTTCAAAAACTTTTCCCTCTGCAAATCGTTGCAGCCCCACCATTAGAGCACTGCCTTGTGAATTTAATGGATTCCGTACAAACAATATTCCACCATAATGGAAAAGGTTGAAGTCACTGAAGACAGATGAAGTCATAAACACGTATAATTGAGAATCAAAGACCGATAAATTTTAAACTGCTATCCATTTTCTCTTTTTAGATGATGATCTATGTCAGAATGGCTGCGGGAAAATGGAAGAGATTATGGGGGAAAATTATAACAATAAATTTTCTAAACATACACCTTGATTATGCTTCGATTTTTTGGATAGGATAGAGGGTGAGGGAGGGGGTCAGAAGGAAGGCTTGGATCGCTGAAAGCTTGCTGGCTAAATGGCACCATAAAATAGGTTCCCTGCTCTTTTGCCTGCAGAGCGTAGGCATGCCTGGAGGTGTGATTTTCCCTCCTCTAAATGGGGGAAATGAATTGTGTAATTTATTGCAAACGTGCACACAGTGAGATTAGATCAGCATATCCCATCAAAGGAACAACAATCAATCAACCTCTAGTTAACAGCTTGAAACACATAAACCAGGGCACCTAATGGCTTTCCAATTTAACAGATTGATGGACTTATCCGGTCCTAAGGGATGAATTAAGAAAACCGGGTACTTTCACACAGGCACCGGCACTTTTGACAGGACCTTTTCCTCCTGTTAGCTTACTTACCATCTTTACTCCTGAATATAGCAATAAGGTTAACCTGAAAATAAAGGAAAAGTCAGTTTTCCCTCTTCTTTTTTGTTCTTTCTTTTTGAGAAAGCACTGAAGAGCTGTTTTGTTATTCAGATGAGGGAAGAGTGGAAGTGTGTCAGATGTAGAGAATGGGCTCATTTTAATGACCTGATTATCGCGGGTCATTTGGAACTGTGAAATGAAGGGAACTATTCAGAGCCACTTCACAATATCTAAATGTGACGCAGACAGGCAACTCATTCAACCACAACGTGGTTCTGAATACGAAATTTGTTTGTTTCATAGGTCATTTCTCACATCACTCATTCATATAAACTCATGAGAGAAAAAATATTAAAGGAAGACTTTTTAACAAATAAATACATTAGTGTTTTTAAAAACATTATGCAAAAACACAATTCGACATTTTATAATCAATGAATATAAAACCAACTTTTCTCGATTGTCAGCAATTAAACAAAATATTGGGTGTTCATTTACATTAACTTTTGTTAATTTTGTTTGTGTTTGAATGCTTCAACGAGCTCCATCTTTCAGAATGTTTTGATATTGTTTTGTTGTCATATAACGTATATTCTGGACTATTGAGCGCAACTGAATATAAGCCACACCAACTAAATTTTTAAAGGAAAAAATGTTTTGTACATACAGTATATAGGCCACATTTGTATGTAAGCCGCAGGTGTTGGGGTTGTTGTAGCATCAGACATTTACACAGTAAAATGGTACACAGAAAGATTTTTAAATCTCCAATGTGTCACAATTGATTCATTGATGCCAAATTGACATGCAGCGGCTTTATTTCCTACTTAAACAGCCAACGGCCTGTAACATATGCATGTGACTGATGGGTGTGTCTCTCAGCAATGCGATGTGACAGAACTCCACAGTAAGGAGGAACTACATCTGGTAAGAATTAAGTATGTGACTGCAGCTAGGTTCAATTTAATTCAGTTTCAGACACTTCAAGGAAACAATCTAGATTCAGCTCATGGGTTTGTAAAGAGAAAACCTGATAGATCAATAGGCTTGACATGTCAATAGAAAGGTCACTAGACTAGATATAGATTACAATAGACTGTTAAATGAATTAGAGCCCATTACTGACCAATTACTACAAATAGCACTTTATTTGCTGATTCTGCTTTTCAATCAGTTTTGCAAAAAAAAATACTGGGTATCCAAACACATACAAGCAGAACGCTCCCAAACCAAAGAGCACAGCTGAGGAAAAACCAAAACATACAGCAGGAAGGAGATTTTAAACCTGATAAGAATGCTACGAATGGAACACTGCTAATGCTATCATTTGGTCTGTGAGTAAAGTAAAGAGCACATACATGATCACTAAGGGAACCCAAACACGACTGCCTGCTCATTGTGACAGGAAGTAATGGGTGTTTGTTTCCTCCCCCCCCCCCCCTCTCTTGTGTCATGGGGTGGTAAAGAGTGCTATTACTGTCAGCTGATTGGTATTACTCCTCTGCCTCTTCCAGCACCTGTCAGGACAGCTCAACGGGATAAGACTTGAGACAACACAGGCAAGCACTCACACAGACATAGTTAAGCATTATTCTTATATTGTATATATTGTCTACATAACTGCATATATGGTATCTAAATATATATTTATTACATAGATGTTACATCTCTATTGTGGCAGAGGAGTCACAACAGTTGCAGTATGTAGAAAAGGATTAGCTATATCTATCCCTTCAATAATATTCTTCTTCTTTTTCTTATACTTTCGGCTTTTCCCTTTAGGGGTCGCCACAGCGACTCAATTGCCTCCATCTAACCCTGTCTTCTGCATCCTCTTCTCCCACACCAACTACCTTCATGTCCTCTTTCACTACATTCATAAACCTCCCCCTTGGTCTTCCTCTAGGCCTCCTGCCTGGCACTTCAAAACTCAGCATCCTTCTACCAATAGATTCACTATCTCTTCTCTGGACATGTCCAAACCATCTCAGTCTGGCCTCTCTGACTTTATCCCCAAAACCTCTAACATGTGCTGTCCCTCTGATGTACTCATACCTGATCCTATCCTTCCTGGTCACTCCCAAAGAGAACCTCAGCATCTTCATCACTGTCTCCTGTCTTGTCCTCAGTGACACTGTCTCTAGACCAAACAACATCGCTGGTCTCACCACAGTTTTCAAAGCTTTAATTTTTCGGTTTCTGTTCTGAAACCATGGATTTATTAGTCTTAAGCAATTACAAAAAACTATGGTGTTGTCAAGGTTCAGTGTTGCTGCTCTGCTGTGCTGGGGTGTGGCAGGAGGAGAGGCCGAACTTTTGGGCGGAGTCTTTGGGCGGATTTTATTTGTTCAATGACAGTAATAGAAAAAGATTTACTGTTACTGAACACCAAAGTTTTTTAGCAGTTACATAAATTTGGTTTATAGTATTTACGTAGTTTTGGGTATATGTATATGTAGGTGAAGGAAAAATATCAATATATATTTAAAAATGGATATTTTTGATGTAACTCAGATAAAATATCAATAAATGATCATTTATAATTTTCCTTTTCATTAAATAAAATTGGAAAACATGAAGGACAGGGACCACCTGCTAATTGGTCTTTTGGAACCGTTCTCCTAATACATCAAGAATTCACAGCGACCTCTGACAACCCTATCTTCCTCACATTTTAATGCACCTCAACATCCTCAGGGCACCCACGAAAATTAACCATTTAATAGCAATAAATAACAGATTCTGACTCAAGGGGACTTCAAATAAGGCTTTTTCTCTCTCCCATACACACACACACACACACACACACACACACACACACACGCACGCACGCACACACACACGCACACACAAATATACACACAAATATACAAACACACACAGAAAGACAGACAGAGAGATCTGGATTAACACTAGACAGCATAGCATTTGTAATTTGCATTTTTAAATTCACATTAACTTAGCTTTATAATCACAGTCAACACATTTAGTGCTGCACTTCTTTCATTTTTAGGGTTGTTCAAATTGTATTCTTGATTATTGCCATTTCATGTCACACCTGCATAATTGTTTTACAATTTAATCTTTTAGATAAAAATATGACAAACCATTGAATGATTGACAAGAATGGTATAAATTACAAATTATATTGTAATTTCAAACCATGATTTTGACTGGTAACAGGTTAAAGGTAGTCTTCAACATACATTCGAAAATGCAAACAAACACATGCTGCTTTATCAGACTATTGTCCTGCAGTTCACCTTTCTGCCACAACCCCCACTGAGCAGCACTGATGCTTTTGCACATCTCCAAAAGTCAATCCCCCTCTTGTTCTTCTATGTACTTGTCTGTATCAGCATTTAGGAGTGTTGTGCTTCTTACCTTGCATCCTTTACTGTTAATCATGGATGATAAAGAAAAGACTAGTGAAGATAATGCTAGTGTGTGATCTTTCTGAAGATCTCTTTGAATTACGAGTGATGCTTAACGGTAGATATTGATACAATACATACATATTTTAATATGACTATGTGTTTATTCTTGTTCATTGTACAGTAACATGATATTATGTGCCTTTTGAGGTTTTCTAGTTATTTTTAGAGTCCTACATTTGTGGCGGACAGATATTAAATCGACTGAAATGATGTAAACTTCATTACTATTTTTCCGTGTTTTTAAAAAAAAACGTATTATCAAGAACGACTTAACTCGAAACGTCCTGTACCTGTATTTTATTGTATTATGTATTGTTTTTATGTCCTTTTGTTGCTTATGGTAAGTCTTAGTAGTTTCATATTTAGAGTGGCAATGCCATTTAGATGACCTCAACTGGCGATTATACAGGTAGATTGAAATTTAAGAAATAAAGACTTACAAACAAATCAACTTACGAACAACCTTTTGGAACCAACTGTGTTTTATGTCGAGGACTACCTGTATATTTATATTTCAGTAATGCCAAATATAAATAACTCCATAGATTGCCAATAGAGAATTGTATCACAACTAAGATGAGTCTATGGTTTTTACTTTTTGTTCCATTTTCTTTGATTTATTTGTGGGTGTGGGTGTGTGTGTGTGTGGGGGGGGGTATAGGGGTATGGGGGGTGTATCTATCTTCTCTATCAATGGCATTACCCTTAATGCCTCTTGCTTCTGTGTATTATTCTCACCTTTTTCCTCTTTGTTTACTGATACAGGTCCTTGTATTAGTATAAATGCAGCATTGATTATTTGTAAAAACATAAGTGCAAAACAAATGTGCACAGAGACAGATGAGCTCTGCCTGCTGGTTTACATAAAGGAAAGGTGTGCAGTTATTGACCAGTTGATTCAATATGGAGGGGAGGCATTCTTTTTCACACAGTGGAAAGGCCCTGACTATAAGACTAGCAATCACTCCACCACCTTGGGTTGGGTGTTAGAGGTATGCCTCCAACACCCAACCATGTCCTCAATCTCCACTCAATGAGCCCAGGTATGCAACTTTTCCGTCAGTGCCATTGAGTATTTGGCTTTCTATTTCACTTTAATAGGGGGGAAATTGGCAACATATTCTTTTACAGCCCCCTGGCACCATTAGAAAGCCTGCTGTCTTTAGATTATTAATGAAAAACTATTTCTTACTTACTCACATTTGCTGCTTATTTTCCCCCAGTGTGACCTGCAGCAGCTTTAGTTCCATTTTGAAAGCCTTAAACCCAATTCTTTATGTCTGCAGGTCAGCCTGCTCGATCGAGTCGAGATTGAAATATCAGCGTGTAATGGGAATGGTATGGCAAGAGGAAACCAATGATCTTTTATTGTGTGGGAGGCTATAGTAAAGAGAAAAGTAAGGGGGGTGCTGAAAGAGGAGAAACAACAGAGGGATGAAGGCAAGGCAAAAAAGGGGGATGGTGGCAACAGAAATAGGGGCGGTTGCAGCAGGAAGAGGCGATGCAAGAGCAGTGAGAAAAGTTGAAGAGTTATTGAATCAAAACATGTGGCTTCACAAGTAGGATAAAAACAAGGTTAAATATGATATTTTGTATTTCATCCCAAAACGTATGAAATGCCAACACTTTCGGGATTTCCAATATTTATGATAAACTCTGCTGAGGGTTTTTTTTAAATCACTGTTTCAAAAATCCATACTCGTATTCTTGTTTCATCAGGAAAATTGGCAATCTTTGTCTTTCAACATATCAGATAAATCAAAATAAACTTCCCCACTAAGGAGCTTGACAGGCCGGGACAAAGCAGTCACACTTGTGCATCTATACTTATAATCCTATACAGTATGAGATGGGGTCCTTCACTCCCCATTGCACACACATACACACAGCTGCTTTGAACTGGGTTTGGCCTGGGCTTCATACAGTGACCCTCATAAACTGTGGCGTGGCCCGGTATGTTTGTCACTGTCACAAGTAAATGATGTAATTAATGACTGTGTAGCGAAGTGGATGGGAACTGGGGCGTTAGCTTTTAAACACCTCTTCAGCTGACTGGGTTTGGGGAGGCCCAGCTGGAAACAGGCTGCAGATCGATCTGGGGTCAGAGGTCAGTCAACCCTCCCATTATGGCCTAAGCAGCTCCCATCATCATCTGGCTAACGATGCCTGCAGGAGTGGCAGAGATGGAGCCACTTGCAGGGAGAGGAAGTCGTTCCTGGGGCTCAAACTCTGAAGCCTGAAACTCTTGTTAAAGTACAAATGTGGGTACGAGCATATGTCTGGGACCAAAGATTGATTTGTTTGATTGATTTATAGGTTGATGCTCAAATTATAATGTAATAATTAGGAAAAATGATACAGCCATAATGGCAGATCATTTATCTTTATCAAGAAAAATGTTCTTTTATAACAAAAGAATAAGGCCTTGTTCAGACTAGTCTGAGCAGTCCCATAACACATGAAAGGATTTTTGTGGGACTCAAACTACATTCAGGATGTAGTTTCATGTCGGCTATGGACAGATGTGTCTGAAGTCTGAACAGCTCCCAACACTCCGATCGGATACGGCGGACCGTGATGTCATATTTGCGACACGAGGGCAAGGCACCAGAAGGAAGAGCGTCGCGCATTACGGAGCGGTAAAAAATGGAAGAAGAAATTGATGATGTCTGGTGTGTGTGAGATATTCTCCACCTCTACCAGACGGTGATATCGCCAATACGCTAAGGTAACAAAACTTTATGTTCGTCGTCATTGTCGTTGTTGCAATTATATGACCTCACACATGATGCGCACTGAATGACGACTCCGCCCCAAAGTTGTTGCTACGGCAACCTGTCAGATCGGCTGATAATGTGGCCCAGTCTGAACAGAGCAAGGACGCATTTGTACACTAGCTAAAAACAGTGTGAACAGTCATCCCTAAAAATCAGATATGGAAGGAAATCTGATATGCCTGTAATCTGAATGGGACCTAAGCTAAATTTACCATTTATTGCAGTCTACATGGGACAGAACTAGAGGACACCTCATTGCTCTTATTTCTGTTTCTGTTCAGGTGTAAACCAGGCCTGTCACAATTATTAATAACCTTATTGACATATCTTGAAATAACTATAAATCTTTTGCATAATCATTGATGTAGTTTCTATTCATCTGTATGAAAACAGCTTGCTGAAACAGAAATATCATATTTCCACCATTTGATCTTTGACTGCCAACTGTGAACGGAATCATCTGGTTGTGATTATTTTGCAGTACCTGGAGATTTAGCCTTTAGCACCACCAAATGTTCCAAATTTAAGGAGCCTCACTTGCTTAATGAGCATCTGTTGATGTGAACATCATGTATATTCAACGGTAAAATGAAACATCACAACACTACCGTATGAACACTTTGGTCTGAAGTCTAATGCAAACAAGAAATAAATAAAATGCCCAAAATTTGAGGAACCTACAGCAAAATATCAACGGTCCACATCACTAACACCAAATAGCTGAAAAGAAAAAGAAACATCTCCAGATCCACCACCCCTGTTTTCAACAAAAAAATAATCCACTAGTAAAATAGAAAGTCAACTGAATCTGCTGTTTTGGCCTCTGGCAAATTGTCAGTCACTGGAAAAGGACAGGGGGGCAGCAGGGGAGCATGGGAAGGGTGGTTTAATCAATAGTTCCAAAGATAATTGACAATGCTTTTACTTTGGAAAAAGAAATCCCATTATGTCTCAAATTCTATAAAAATAAGTATCAGACCTTTTAAGGTCCTTAAAATAAAACCTCAAAATTAAAAAAAAAACTGTTTAAAGGTGATTTTTTACAAAACTCCAATTAATGTCCATATTGGTTTTATTCTGGGATTTTCCAGTGAATTATTTTGTCAAGTAGTTCCACTTTAACACCAAAATAATTTTACACTGTATTGTATGTAACTTACCAAACTTAATCACAACATCATTTTTTTCTTGTTGTTTTTTTTTTTCAGCTAAATGTACTTAACAAATCCCCTCATATACATTTTTGGATAGTCATCACAAATATTTAGGGATAAAAATTTCTATTGCTATTAGATTATAGAAGTTTCTCTGAAACACCATGTATTATAGAAGTTTCTGTCAAACTCTATTCATTAAACATCATTTTCAGAGGATAAGAAAAAGACACATTTAACTGTTGACTGCTGATCTGAGATTTTTTTAAATGTTACTAGATTTTATTTTATTTTTTTAGTTTTCTGACATTTGTAAATTGAAACAAAAACAATATTACGCTCATAAACATTATGTCATCAGAGTGAAGGTGACAACTAACACACAATTTCAAATGATAATTTCTCAACCATTTGCTAAGTCTCCTTCTTGAAAGTAAGACCTTAATTTATTCTTCTGTTCTGATTGTGTAACTGCACAGAAATTGTTCATGTTTTTAAAATGTGGCAGTATTACAGAGGGTAATCTCAACTTCCAAAACACTATTTGTCTGCTGTTCGATCATCTCAACATTCTTTCAGTGGTATCCAGACCACTAATTGTTAAATTACATACTGTCTTCTTTTTAATGCTGTAAATGCCTCAAGAAAAATTGTGACAAGTTCTGTTGATGTTGAGGCAATATTTAAATTAAAACTGAGAATAGGAAATCATTACAGACCACATTAGGTTTGATCAATACCTTCATAGGGCAGAAGCCTAATCAAAAATTTCCTCTACATTAACTTGACTGTCCAGTTTAGACACATCTTTAGACCAGTGTAGTTTGTAGAACCAGTGTAGTTTGTAGCTTCTAGTTTTTAGTTGTAGTTGTAAAATGTGAATTAGTGATTGCAAATTGTAAATTGTTAATATGTATTTCATATGTTAATATGTATATCATGTTACATATGTTAATATGTATGCATATATGAACCCCCCTCCCCCTCTCCTTTGCTGCCGCAATCCTGCAAATTTCCCCACTGTGGGACTAATAAACGTCTATCTTAACTTATTTTCGCTGAGACTCAACTGCTTTGATCAAAACCCAACAGCTAATTTAGCGTTAAAATACTGTGAGTTATTTAAAAAATACAGAGAAAAGTTTGATTCACAATGTTTATACATTATTAATATGACAGCAGGGAAGTAAATCATTCCTGGCCAGGTTGCATTTGATCACAGTGAACAGTGAACAGCCTCGTTAATCTAAAAGCTTGTTCTTCACTGAACTAGAATTCTATGCATTATGGTGAGTGTATATTTGAACACAGCTATCAAACAACAAGACAATTCAAACCATTTCAAACAAGATATAAGATATCTTCTGTTCTATAGCTTATATTTTAAAATGTGACATAGGTAACATTGGTGAAGTAATTGAATCTGAAACTTTTTTTTTTTCTAAACCTAGTCAGGTAATTTTCTTGAATAATTTAAACTAATCTAACAAGTATTTCCCAACAGACCATAAGTCATAATAAATCAGCATGCTCGCTTTAGATTTATTTAGAAAGTCTGACAAAAATCACTGCACATTTGTTCTGTCAAACTTAATTGAGGATGCCTGTTCTGTACTGATCTTCCAATAATGAAGTCTCATAATTTGAACCTTTTTTTGGATGCTGGCCAAGTTGCCAAATATATTTCGTTGTTAGAACATATTAAAATAATTACGCAATTACACAATTGAGCAACCAAATTATCAAAAAACAAATCAACAGAATAATATAAAAATAGTCATCATTTGTAGGCTAAATAGGATGACGGCTAAGATGAGCCCAAACTGAATTGATGCTAATTGTCACTGAGCGGCGTTGAAAGTTGTGCATGTGGACATATTATATTTTCTTCTGTACAGGCTAATCCATCACCACCCATCTTGCGTTGCAAGTGAAATACTCCTATTAGGCCAACTGCACATTTAGAGGCATCATTCAGGGCAGTGACTTATAACCAGACACTGACAAGCCAGAAAAATGTCCCCACTTTTCAGGCTGTACAAATGACGTTTGGCCACGATAACTCACAACTGGACACTTCATTTCAAGTCCGGCGCTAGCTGGCCAGTCAGAAGCTATTATACCATCTTCTTTATTTGTGGCCCATGGTTTTGGTAGCAGGACCATCAAATAAATACGACTAAAATGCCACTTCAATCAAAAATATTGCCCAATTCTTTCTTGGTCGTAACTGGGTCTGGATGGTAACCTGTTTCTGATGGTATAAACCTTTAAGAGGCAGGTGGTCAGGCAGAAGGGATCCATCAGGCACAACGGCACCACAAGCTAGTGGTGAATATATATGCAAGTGAATAAGAGTGACCAATACTGCTTGGAGACATTCTCACACCATCATAGTCAAATGAATTGATTACCAATTTATCAGTGGGGAGCTGCTTGCTTAGAGGAATCATTACTCACCGATAAAGAAGAAATGGCTATGAATACATTTCAAGGATGACAATCTTTGAGAAGTAATAGTATAATTTGTCACATGTGACAGACTATTTGATTGTTTTTGATATTTCAGCCTGGTGGAATATTGAACAGAATAACAGCGGGTTGTCAGAGTCAGGCTGAGGTATGTGTGAATTTGTAGAGTGGTGCTTTAATACGGTAATAAGGCAGTCAGAAGAAGACTTTCTAAGATGACAGCATTTTTATGGCAAGACACCTCATAAAGTTCCATCATGTCTGTTTGCCATGATCATCAAATGGCTGTTTAGCATGCTGTGTGAATGACACAGAATGAGCAAACATCCCAGTGTTGGGAGCTGGGGGGTGATGACATGATTGCCCTAAAAGATCAGCATGAAAAGTGAGTTAATTCTCGGTGAGGGTACAAAAATTCTGCAAGCACCACAAATATTTTGTGTATTTTATGAGACAAATAAGATCATCCTCCCACTGTGAAGTGAAACATTTCTCTTGTTACTCTGACTGCCTCCTGAAGCCAAGGCAGCTGCGGTCAAACTTATGTCAATAAATTGTCTGTCCGTCCATTGAGTTGCCAAATCTATCAAAAGATTGAAGTTTGTCCTTAAAGGAGAGATACTGGGGCGAGAGTGGGCCCTTTCTGTGAGACATGCAGGAAATTAATCAAGGAAATGGGCTTTTTGGTGTGCCTATATCACGTCTAATCTATCCTTTGTCCACATGTAGCCGGCTCCAAGCCTCACCAATCAAGAGCGACACGCTGGCTTTATGAAAAGCTACTTGTTCCCTGCATAATTGGGGGGTCTCATTGCTGAGTTAAATGGGAGGTGGAGGTGCAGGGAGGGGCTGTCTTGTTTGCCCATGTAAAGTGTGATCCAGATAATAGCATTCTCATCAAAGGCGGCAATTACATTCATTACAACGGCGCAAGGCGCGCCTGCAAGGAAATTAAGTGGTGAGAGGAAAGAAAAGCTTAATATATACCTCCTTTATCCTATCCCCCACCTCTCATTTCTTTTTCAAATGCTCCTCGTGGAGCAGGAGATCTCCAGAAAGAAACAGTCTCAGTAAGAGAAGAATAAATCCTGTGAAATTCCCCCTTCACCTTTCTGCCTCCAAAAAGCTCCAGTCTACCGTTACTATGGCTGCACTTGTCTAGGATTAAAAAGCTTTTCCAGGAGGGTAATCTCTAATTCAGCTTTTACACAAGCTCAACAAATGACACCAAGTCTTTAAAAACTGCTTAAGACCTTCTCTAAATTAAATTCCAATTTCTTTCCAGAAAGAAGGAGCAAATCAATTGTCTTGTGAGGCATTAAACCACAAACAGCCTGTAAATCAAGCAGTTAAGAAGAGAAGGGAACCTTTTCATTCAGGCCTTTTAAATGTGAATCAGAGCAAGTGGATAACATTGGAACCTTCTCAAAGACAGGTGTTGTCCAAAAGCTCATTCTACACGTGGCGTTGTGTTTGTTGAAATTGCGGCTATAATTTTAATTAGTCTACTAAAGGTTGTCAGTCCAAGTCAGACATCCAGAAAATGATAAGTATGTCTTATTGAGTATTTTTTATGGAAATATGAACCAGCAGACATCTTGGTTGCATTTAATACATGTCACTCTATATATTATTAAATTGCATCCATATCTTAATGTAACTCATGTCTGAAGTCACATCTTTGCCACTTTCCATCAGTGTAACCACAGCATTATTGGGTGTAAATGCCAGTCCAGTAAACCCATTAGAGCATTACCTGTTCTTAATCTCATTATGCTCATTGCCCTTTAACAGAACAGCTTAATAAATTGTGCATGTCATTAATGTAAAATTAAGCTTGACCATTTATTCCCCTTAAGTATTTTTAGGTTTAATGCATTTGTCCTTCAAACTTGAGGCTGAATTGGTTTTCTCTGCAGGAAATGCTTGGTTGGAAATAGAACATAAGATTATTGTTTAAATGATTCATGACACGGGAATTAAAAACAAAAATATTGGAATAAATGAGAGAAGAGGTGCAGTTTATCTTTTTATGTTGACAAATCATTGTGACTGTGTGTAAATTATGCAAAAAGATCTGGTCACACTGGAAACCTGAGCATAATTAAATTGCAATAAAATAACTTCAGTGTGGACAGGCTTTTAGTAGGTGATGTATTTGACTGCTCCGGTGGTCATGGTTCAACTGACAAGGTCAAATGTCACATCTTCCACTGGCCCTGTACATGCTTCTCTTTACGACTAACAACTGACAAACCCACTAGCTGACTACACAGTGAGTTTTCAATGTGTGTACAGTGATAGCCATCCTTTGTGTAATTTCAGTAAGTTTCACATTTTCTGTAACGTATAGCCTTGAAAACAACACTAACCTACGCCCGTTCGCTTTGTATCAGGTGTCAGGTTGAGTTGGGTCTTTTGGTAGAGTAGTACCTACTCCACCCCTGAGGTATGTGCCCCATCTAGTGCTTACATGCTGAACTGTACTCTCACAGGGTATATGGATAGGGAATATTTTAGCAGGGTCAAATTCACCTGTAAAAAAGGTGAGAATGAAATGTAGTATGAAAATGACTATTATAATCATCTAAATTGTACTGTACTTTTTTGACACCAAGCAAGTTTTACCCATTTACAAATTAAATAATTCAATGGTTGCAGGTTTACCTTGCTGCTGTAAATCTTTTGCTCTGACAGTTGGAGTTGTAATGCGGGAAAAGGATACCGCAGCCTCACTGAATTTTGTCATTTTTAATCTGCTACAAAGAGGTTTTCTGACAATTTTGACACAAGTGGGGCAAAGCAATCTTCACTGGGCACTTACTGGTAAATTATTGACGGTGCTCAAACATGAATGAGTCAATAGCTTTTGGAGGTAATGAAGCAGTGCGTCATTTGCTGCTTGCAAGCTGTGTATCTAAAAGTTTGTCACGTCATGTGGGATCATACCATGTTACTTAGCTTAAGGCTCTTTAAAATCAATATCTATCAATAATCTGAATAATCACCGACATAAAGGGAGCAGGACTACGTATTTAAAAAATAAACACATATGTCAATAATTATACATACAAACATTGGATGCAAATTTTAAACTTCAGTGACACTGATGTCATACATGGTTTCCCAGGTCCTTATTAAGCTGGATACTGACACGACTGTCAAATTGTCTGAAAACAAACCAGTTTTTTCTGACCAAATAGATACTAAGATGCCTGGTAAATGTGACTCTAATGGTGACTGGGGACGTCACAGTTCTCGCACTAGTTTTTGGTGGCCTAGGATGGCTAGGGCATCTGGGAGATTATTATCACCTGTACTACCCACTGCTGGCCTCTTATACCCCCCCTACCCATGCCGAGTTGTCCTTGGTCCCACATTGTCATAGACTTCGTCACTGGACTACCTCCTTCTGAAGGTAACACTGTGATTCTCAATATTAGTGATGGTTTTTCAAAGGCTGTACACTATGTCCCCCTCCCCAAACTCCCTTCTGCTACAGAGACGAATAATGAAAGTACAGTAGTTGATGGTGAAAAGCATGACAACCTCAACCAACCACTTTCAACTAAAATTGCAAAAGACATTTTGAAGGTTATGAATCTTTAAATTAGGGCCGTCAGTTTAACGCGTTAATCAGATTAATTAATTATGCTGCAAATTATGCGCTATATAAATTAACGCAACTAATCGCGAGTAGCAAGTCAATGCTCAAACAGTTTAAATTTGGCCTATTGAGGGACCCGTAGGCTGCAGTGACGTCACTTCGCAACCTGCGCCACTAGTCAAAAGCAGGGTGACTGACAACAGAGATGGATGCGACACAAGAGAGACAAGCCCACTCGGACCTTTGGGCGGAAAGTTTATTAATCAAAAGAACAAGCACGTGATTATAGGGGCGGCAGTAGCTCGGTGGTGGTGCAATCGTTTTGAAGAGAGATCACCCAGACATCGGTGGTTCGAGTCCCGCTCCCGCCAGGACATCCGTCTGAGCGTGAAGTATCTTTTCTTCTTGGTGTATTCTATTGATTAGTTATGCACTACAATTTTGCAATGTCCTAGAATTCAAATTCTTTATTTGGGGGACTATACCAGGTACGAGATTAAAATGCAATTAATTAGATTAATTACAAATCCTGTAATTAATTAGATTAATTTTTTCAATCGCCTGACAGCCCTACTTTAAATAGTTACTCAAATATCATTAAATACTTTATTAATTCTGATGGAAATGCAAGTTTGTAAGAAACCTTTCCCCTGAATAATTGCAGGACAACCGAGGACAACGCAGTGCAATATATTCACAAAATTTTAATTATGAAAAGTTTCCTGTCAGTTCATAAAAACAGGACAGAATGATGTAAAAAAATGAAAATGAAAATAACTTACAGTAATACAGTAATTTACAGTATTACTATCTACAGTATACAGTAATTAAAATAAAAGCAGCAGAGAGTAACACCACAAGATAGCAATCTTAGAAAATAAAATAAATATGAAAATAATGAAAATAAAAAACATGTCATTATGGAAGATATGCACGTAAATTGCACAATAAAAATGTCTGCAGAGATATAATTACATATTGTTTTACTAAAAAAGCAGAATTTTGATCTGCTCAATCGTCCTTAAGATTAAACAAAACAAAAAAAAGATTAAAAGTTCCGTGGGATTCCTCAAATGTAAAGTCACTTCCCACTAAGGAATTGTAGCGCTCTTTTTATGGTTTTGGCCCTGTCCACAGAAATTTTGGAAACATCACTCCTCCTCTCTGGGACACTGGAAGCAAGAACATGAAAGAATGAGCTGTATGAAAAACTTTTGAATTCTCTTCAGCAAGTTTTTACTCTACCAGGAAAAGGTGGATGCATCATGGTTCACTTCTTCCCTGTTAGAGCACTGGCCTTGTCCTCCAACAGATGACCCTAAACCTGGTAAATCCACATTTACTTGTACTTGACTTCCAACAGAAAAGCCAACATGTGGATGTTCATTTTACTAGTCTGGGTAGTTGGTCAGGTGCCTCATCCTTATAGATCTGTGCTGCAGAGCATGACATGCAGATATTCTTTGATTTCCATCAAGACACAGCATTTTTTTGAGGAGGTCCACAAAAGCTAGCCTGTCCATATATTCAGCAGCCCCATTTTGTGGATAGACCTGGATTTGGGAACAGATTCAGTTCATTTGATCAGGTCACTTTCAGAGAATAAGAACCTGTTTTGCACCACAGTTTTGTACACCTTTCCTTTCATTTTAGCTGAAACTCATCTATCACACATCACACCTGACACTTTACTTCACCCGTCCCATCCTGCCAGTACAAGCTTCTTCACCTCTTTTCCACAATGTCCATTATGTGGAATGTTGACCCTGACAGACGAGGTTAGACAGGAATCTCCATGGACTGTGAATTTTACAGATGACATTGTGATCTGTAGTGAGAGCAGGGAACAGGTGGAAAGGAGAGGAATGAAGGTTAGCCACAGTAAGACAGAGTACATGTGTGTTAATGAGAGGGACCCAAGTGGACGAGTGAGGTTACAGGGAGAAGAGATCAAGAGGGTGGAGGATTTTAAGTACTTAGACATGAAGGTAGTTGGTGTGAGAGAAGAGGATGCAGAAGACAGGGTTACATGGAGGCAACTGATTCGCTGTGGCGACCCCTGAAGGGAAAAGCCAGACAAACCAATGATTTATTGACATTTTCAGCTAAAATTAGCCTCATGAACATTTTGTCGTTTTGAGGCTTACCTGCATCAGCCCACTTTGACTTTTTCCACACAGACATTTTCCAAGCTAAAAGTGTTGAAGTTACAAACATTGTAGTTTTTCTGAACTATAGGGAATAGGTTGAGTTTTTGAAACTTTGCTGTTCTATCAATGTTTGTAGTATGTATACAAGATTAAAGCAGTCTGTGATCCAATGACCGTCAACTAATCATTTGCTCTAAACTGAAACTGTTGCCAAGTAACAACATCTTGGGAGAAACCATTTTGAATTTAATAATTTCATATAACATATAACTTGGCCTAGAATTGAAAATTGATTTCTTTCCTAATGTCCATTTCTTCATGTTCGTTTATAGAATAAATAATATAAAAATCAGTGACTCTGACGTAGAGGTCAGTGTCACAAACGGAAGTGACGTATGGTCAGGGCAGACAGGTGAAGCCAAAGAGTGTCACCGGGTTTATGCAGTCACATAAATGAACTCCTCATCAAATCCAAACTCATGTTCTTGTTAGCATGTCTTGCAAAAAAAATCGTGACTGACCATTTTGATGGTTTTATCATTTATTACTGACTATTGCTTTTAGACAAGGATCTTGACCAATGTTACGGACTAGACGGAACCATTTATTATAGGAACCTTTTGCTCGTAGTAGGATGATTTTACCTGATGGACACACAACGAATATTAAGCCCTCCCAACTGGTTTATTGTTTTGATTTAGCAAGTTGTCATTTCATGTGAATTGTTTACACTGTGTTGACCGAATGACACCCACAACTTGCGTTGTTGTTAAGAATTCGTGAAAAGGCATAAACTATGCAATTGATCACTGTGTCGACTAACAGTGTGGTATTTTTGCGGACAAAGATGCTTTCTCCATGATAAGCTAAGGCTAGCTGACTGGCTAATGTGGCGCAGGTAGCTTTGGCAACAACATGACGATGATGAGGAACGGTATATAGGTGCGACCGACCAGTAATCAGATTTCGCCATCTTTCTGCATGCCATTAACGTACAGGATCACATTTTCATCGTCTCCGGATAACAACAAAACGTGCTTCATTTAACTCAACGAAGTTACTCTCAAAGAGGTAGGTAAGCATCTCTGATAAGCAGCGAGCTAACAGTGACCACGGGGCCACTTCAAGATCAGGGTGGCCGTTTTCTCTTTTTCTAACATGCGAATAAAAAAAGTAACGTAATTTTCTGGTCACTTGTAACTTTTCCTTTTCAAGTGCTTGTGGAGGTTTGGAAAATTGCATCACTACTTTTTCAATGGGCGAGGAAAAGCCAGACACACTTGATTTTGTCAAGGATTTCCAGGAGTACCTGAGCCAACAGACTCAACATGTTAACATGATATCAGGCTCTGTCAGCGGCGTCAAGGAGGCAGACGAGCTGCCTCCAGGTAAGGACAAGTGATACGTTTATTTAAGCCAATTTGTATATCAGGTTTTCTGTCAAAATATGCTCTTTATTAGCTGTCCGCAGCGAAATAACCAAAAGTTAAATAACCGAATGAGCAGCCTTTAGAGAGCAAGCATTTATTATATAAGGGATTTTGCTAAAACACTGTTCTAACCTTCATGTACTTATTTCATTGGTAGAATTCAAACTTTTTTGCATTAAGGCCAAAGTGTACATATAGGCCCCATGCTCTACTGTGGTGCAGCTAAACAAATTGTAACATTTTGGACCTATGGATCAGCAGGAAGAAGAATGAAACATGCTGAAAATAATAACCAACCTACAGTGAAGTTAAGTTTGTGATCAATATTGCCATTTGCAGTTCAACATTAATGTGTTGGGGTACAGCTAGGATCAGCTGGAATATCAGGTAGTTAAATTACAGGTAGTTACAGTCTTACCATAAAATGTATACCCACGATTAATTATTTGTATCTTTGCATGATCAAATATAGGTAGAGTTTGTTTCATTTTATTGATTTTTGTGGAACAAATTAAGTCCTGCTCATGTATGCAGACTGCAGCCAAAACGGGCTGGATCACCCCTCTGTGGACATGTCACTGGAGGACAGCTCAGGGATCCTAGTGGATGGTTTTGAAAGGACCTATGATGGGAAACTCAAGTGCCGTTACTGTAACTATGCCACCAGAGGCACAGCAAGACTCATTGAGCACATCCGAATTCACACAGGTGAGTGTTAATTTTTCAGGAAAAAAAACTTAGACGAGAGTTTGTTACTTACCCTGATTTTCTTGTTTTAACAGGAGAGAAACCTCACCGATGCCACCTGTGCCCATTTGCCTCAGCCTATGAGCGCCACCTGGAGGCCCACATGCGATCTCACACAGGGGAAAAGCCATATAAATGTGAGCTATGCTCTTTCCGCTGCAGTGATCGTAGTAACTTGTCACACCATCGCCGTCGACGCCACAAACTCCTTCCAATGAAAGGTGCACGTTCGCTTTCCCATAAGAAGATGCTGACTGTTTTACAGAAGAAGGCGAGCTCGCTTGGTTATGGCCGCCGACTCCTCATCAACTTTAGCCCCCCTTCTATGGTGGTGCACAAGACTGATAATGTGAATGACTTCTCTCATGAGCTGCCACACTTACGTCAGGAGACTTATGATAATTCGAGTCGCGCAGTCGAGGAGGGACATTCCGCAATTCAAAATAACCGTCATCATGATATGGTAATGGAGAATCCTTTGAACCAACTGTCCACCCTGGCGGGCCAGTTGGCCAGCCTCCCTTCAGAGTCTCAGGCACAGACTCAACCCTCCATGTCCCCAGGAGAAGAGTCAATTGTAGATGAAAAGCCTTTCCTCATCCAACAGCCCCACCCTGCCACCGCTCCTGTGGCTGTCACAGCCAGCATGGCTCATGCCTCCTCCTCCTCTCCAATCACCCCAGAACCCAGGGCTCCTCCACACAGCAATTGCAGCCCTGGAGGTGGACCCTGCAGTGAGCACAGTGGACACATCAGTACTCCTAGTATTTCCAACAGCCAACCCAGCACTCCAGCCCCAGGACTGTCTGCCCCACTCCAGGACCCCCACGTTCTGCATCACTGTCAACACTGTGACATCTACTTTCCTGACAACATCCTTTACACCATTCATATGGGCTGCCATGGTTATGAGAATCCATTCCAGTGCAACATCTGTGGCCACAAATCCAAGAGCAAGTATGACTTTGCATGCCACTTTGCCCGTGGGCAGCACAAGTAACAGAAGAATGAGAAAATCTTTGAAATAACTTTCAGATGGACAGCTATGTTTATTAATTTCATAGTAATTTTATTTATTGGTCTTTTAATAGACCTTGATGTAGCCTAGCTTTGAAATGTTTTACTTAGACAAAGCAATGTCAACATTCAGGTGGTTTGATTTGGTAGCGTACTCATTCCAGTGTATTATAAATTGATATTCAGTGTTTTCAACAGGATGAGAATTTATTTGTAGTCAGAGTTACAGTTATGTGCTGTCATGAATCAGATAATGGAACTTTCCTAGATATTGACTTAATTACCTATAATGTTTTAATTTATCAAATTTGAAATGAGTCTTTATTCATAAGCATAGGTCAAAAATTTAACTGCCCTAAATTACACACATTAAACAAATTTTAATCAAAAATATATTCAGACATTTAAATACAAACTATGACAAAATAAAGTACAACTCCATAGGACAGGGTGTATATTTGAGGAGACTGTGTGTAGATTTAAGGCTCAAGATGTATTTTGGTTTCTAATAGTGTGATCTTTCTAGGGCAAAATAAAGCAACCAATTTTTTGCAGGTTAACTTCTTGATTGTGTTCCCCCACCCCCCTGTGCCCCTCCCATACATCAATTCTCAACACTCCTAGAGCTATAACTAAAGATTGCTGTGATGATATTAACACAGGACTGAAACTGTTGACTTGGAGAGAACTTAAACTGTGTTATTATGAATAATATATAATTCAGTGCTTAGTGCATTACAATTACGTCTTTGCAGTGCCTGACATTGTGTATTCAAAATAGAGAGGACTGTTAATTTTGCAGATTAATAGATATTATTACCTGTCAAGTCTGACCGTTATTGTTTTATGCGTTAAAGACTTTTTTTCTACTCAAAGAGAGCTGCTAAGAAACTTAAACTATATGAATGGCAATCGCAGTAAAACCTGGCCAATCTTTGTATCGGTAATTTCTTTTGGCCGGATCTAGATTTTGTAGAATTTTGTAAAGGTCGTATTGTTTTGAAGTCCCTTCACACAGTGCCCTACCTGAACCAGCATTACGGTAACTTTGTTCAGTTAATATATTTTTTCCACATCACTTTGATTACATGCCATGTCATTTTGATGTTTTGATATTGTAAGAAGTCACATTGATAATCCAGTGTCACAAGGTTTAGGACAGAATCATCATGTCTTGTGTCTCATGTGAACACTTTCAGAATTGCCACTTGGGATGCCACATTTTTAAAAAAAAAGTCCTTATTTATCAGAATGATCCCAGTGCTTTTCTGAATATTTACTGAGTATTGTATTCCCGAGTGGTGGGCTAGATGTTCAGTGTCAAAAAGAGTGAAATGTTGCAGTACGACTGCTGCTTTCGTAAGATTGTTATTTGTCTTGGGTACTGTTGTTTGTTGCATAGCAACCTATGTGGAAGACATAATTACTTGTTTTAGGACCACCTTCTTGTGACCATGCTTACAAGTAATCGGGGTATCCAGTAATAACCACCTCATGTTCTCTCAGTGTGACATAAATTCATAGGTAATGGTGAATATTGAAGGCCTTTTGTTGACAACTCTGTCCCTCTGGGATGGCATCGTATTGTGACATGAATTAATCAAACTAATTTATGAGTAAAGTGTTTTTTAACTGAGCTGGACTTTGTCTTTTGTCTTTTTATAACCCCCCACCATTTTGTATTCAAAAAGAGAGATCAATTACAGTATTTGTCTTTTGATGATGCTTTTAATGAAATGATGAAGAGAAAAGAAGGTGAGTAATATTTAGTGTGAAAGTCAATAGAAACTCCATGTAAAATCAAGCCTCATGAGCCCCTTCCTCTGTTTCCTCAGGGTCTGATGAAGAGAAAGAAGCAAATTAACATCTATCCTGACATTTTCTGGATATTGTGAGAACACGTTTGTCAGGATTTCAGAACCAGGTTTAAACGATTACAGACCTTTGAGTTGGATGGGACCCAGGACCAGATTTTGGCTGTCATGGTTTGATCCCAGGTCTCTTGCCTTACGTCTGCTGCAGCCATGGCGGCAGCGGGAGTTGTAGTCAGAAAGTGGACATATCAGGACCTTGCACTGGATGTACACCGACTCTGTGGCACGCAGGAACTGAAAGGCCTTAAATGTGAAACGGACAAAGGGATGGGTGCCAGTGACGTAGGCAAAGTATGTGTTGTCTGCAGGACATCTAAAGAGGAAATAACAGACCGTGTCACCAGAGAGTATGTGGGGCGTAATAGAAGAGCAAAAATAGTCACAAATTAAAAATAAATTTAAAAAAAGTATTTAGATGCCCTGATAAGTTTAAATCTGAGTGGTTATGAGAAGATTGTCGAGGAAGGTACACAAGTTATGGTGCATACATCTACATGGTATTGTCAGGAATTTCTCATGATTATTTAAATGAAAGGATAAAATGCACAGAAGAGAAATTCTCTTTTATAACAAGGAATGGAAATACATCAAAAGATGCACCTAAGGTCTTGAGCAGGCACATGATGTTTAATCAATCTACACTGCTTGTGGGGAGCAATGGAGGCAGACACGCTGTGATCTTACCCATTCCGGACAAGGTAGTAAGGTCTAGTCTGGAAATCACCATGCAATGGTGACGCCACACACGTGTCCAGAAACATGACCAAGCTGCTGTCATACCTTGTCACCTCTACTTGGACATACAAATTCTGGTTGAGCGATACCTTGTATGGAAATTGAGTCACCTGAAAGAATAAAAAAAAAAATATATCAGTACAGTATTGGAGTAATCAGTACAAACACCATTTTGTTACACACCTTGTTGTAAAAGCTGCTGGATGTGTAGAAATGCATGGTGGTGTTGAAACTTCCTGTGCCTATTATGCTGCTGTTGCCATGATGGTCAACAAGGAACATAATCTGAGACGTGGAGTCCTGTTCCATTTGACATCCTACATTCAGTTTTAAAGACGACTGCCTTGTGATCTCTCCGTAGTTGGAGGTATAGGCACGGAGGGTATTGGTGTACACAATTCTGCCATTGTCAGACTGATTGAGATACAACATTTTAAACATAGTCACGTTTAAGACAATACTTAGATATAATTTGTATTATGTCTCATTTCTGTATATTGTTAATATCTTTCAGAAGGTGATGAGCGTTGTACCGTTCGGACCGTGCCACAGCTGTTAATAGGGAAACTGAACACCACCCAATAGCTTGAAAGCTGGGGTCTGCAGTATCGGTCATTGAGGTAGAGATCGGATCCGTCGTAACCGAGAGAGTTCAAGTACCTCTTATCAATCATGATGTTCATGTTGTCTGAGGAACAATTCACTCGGCCTGAAAAAAATAAATGGAAAGTAAATGGAAAAAATTCACAATATTAAAGGTCTTAGAAATGATTTTTCGATTGATTAGGCAAGTTTTCTGCCATGTACTTGGACAAGGATCTATGAAACGATTTGAAAATTTGTCATGAAATAAGTTTATGCTCCCCAGAGGATGAAACAATGGCTCAAGCAATCCTAAGACTTTTCTGATTGCTAGGAGGCTGTTGCTAAAAGGTTTGAATGAAACGATTGCAAAGAAATTTACAGATGTCCAATGTACATCAGGATGACTTGTAGCAGCTATGGTGATCTATTAATTGTATAGTGTTTGTATTATACCAGTTATCTTTTTACTGCATTTAAAAAGTTGATTTTTGAGCATAAACATGACAGCCATTACATGTAATGATAGTAATGTTGGATTCAGATGTTTGATGATTTCCATTATCATGTCTGAGAGAAAATTTATTGGATCAGTTTTACAAAAAAAAAGTAATACTCCAAAACCATCAGGTCCTATGTCCACAGCAAACAAATCATTTCAACAAAATCATAACTGTACTTCCTATACCCACTATCAAACCTTCTATAGTTATACCTGAGCTTGGTGGGAGAGAGCTCATGAAATTGGCTTTAAATCCTCTGCCAACCACCGACGAATCAGTCCGAAAGAGCACAGTCAGGTAGTTGGAGGAGGATTGGAAAGTATTCAGACTGTTGTTGCACACTTTCCCTAGATACCGTGAGCTAAGAGATGGACCATCGTAGACAGAAATGTAGTCACAGGAACAGCAATTTTCCAATCTATTTGTTGAAGGGAAATATTAGAAATTATGCACTTATTTAAGCAGAACAGAAAAAAATATTACCAGTGTTTTGATGATGGATTTGTACTACACTCACTGCAGGTATGTGAATGCCAAGTATATCATTTGGTTGTACGAAACTCTGAGCTGCCAGACACAGTAGGAGTTGTCATAATAGTAGCTGGGATGGTTTGGGCTGGTGAAGGTGCCAGAGCCAAACAGAGAGCCTCCACATGAAGTTTGATGGTCTATAAGATAAAAGAGTCATGTGCTTTGCAGCAAACTTATTTCATGCAGAGGAATATGGTAATAACATTTACATTGAGCTGAGAGATACAGGAGGACAGTAAAATATTTCAGTAATTTTTCCAGCTTGCTTGCTTCTACTGAAAAATATGACCAGGTATGGCTTTCATACCTGTGGTAGGAGAGACCGTGCCAGTGGTTGGGATGCAGTAAACTGCACCATAGAGAGAAAAGAGGGGAGGGGAGGATATTTATTTATTCTGGTACAAACTGCTTTTCAGTTAAAAGGGTAAACATGATATTTATGTTTATGCTGCGACTTTACCAACGGAGCTTTGAGGAATATAATACTTACAGTAATAATCGTGACAACAGTTTTCCCTGTACTGACAAGAGCTGGAGCAGGAGCAGCTGCCCAGGTGTGCACCACAGTAGTACCGACATGAGGGCCGAGCTGCAAGACACCCCAATATAGAGAAACATTTGGTAACTGGTGATATCTTTATGTTTACTTCCTTCGCATAAATATCATGCCATTTTCATACATGTGACGACTGTGCTGGGTCTGGAAGTGGTTGAGCGGCAGTAATCTACGTGACAAGGAGAAAAGAGCAAAGTCATTATAGCAAGTCCTACTGTTTAAATCAGATGACTTCACACTCGTAGTGTTCAGTCTGGAACCAACAGCTATTATTAAGGTAGACTTAGACATCATAAATATACTTTTATTATTGTATTTGAAATTACCATTGTAGTCATAGCAGCAATTGCCATAGTATTGACAAGAGCTGGAGCAGGAGCAGCGGCCCAGGTGTGCACCACAGTTGTACCGACATGAGGGCCGAGCTGAAAGACACACAAATATAGAGAAACATTTGGTAACTGGTGATGTCTTTATGTTTACTTCCTTCACATAAATATCATGCCGTTTTCATACATGTGACGACTGTGCTGGGTCCGGAAGTGGTTGAGCGGCAGTAATCTACGTGACAAGGAGAAAAGAGCAAAGTCATTATAGCAAGTCCTACTGTTTAAATCAGATGACTTCACACTCCTGGTGTTCAGTCTGGAACCAACAGCTATTATTAAAGTATGTATGTATAAGGGCTTAGACATTATAAATATACTTTTATTATTGTATTTGAAATTACCACTGTAGTCATAGCAGCAATTGCCATAGTATTGACAAGAGCTGGAGCAGGAGCAGCGGCCCAGGTGTGCACCACAGTTGTACCGACATGAGGGCCGAGCTGAAAGACACACAAATATAGAGAAACATTTGGTAACTGGTGATGTCTTTATGTTTACTTCCTTCACATAAATATCATGCCGTTTTCATACATGTGACGACTGTGCTGGGTCCGGAAGTGGTTGAGCGGCAGTAATCTACGTGACAAGGAGAAAAGAGCAAAGTCATTATAGCAAGTCCTACTGTTTAAATCAGATGACTTCACACTCCTGGTGTTCAGTCTGGAACCAACAGCTATTATTAAAGTATGTATGTATAAGGGCTTAGACATTATAAATATACTTTTATTATTGTATTTGAAATTACCACTGTAGTCATAGCAGCAATTGCCATAGTATTGACAAGAGCTGGAGCAGGAGCAGCGGCCCAGGTGTGCACCACAGTTGTACCGACATGAGGGCCGAGCTGAAAGACACACAAATATAGAGAAACATTTGGTAACTGGTGATGTCTTTATGTTTACTTCCTTCACATAAATATCATGCCGTTTTCATACATGTGACGACTGTGCTGGGTCCGGAAGTGGTTGAGCGGCAGTAATCTACGTGACAAGGAGAAAAGAGCAAAGTCATTATAGCAAGTCCTACTGTTTAAATCAGATGACTTCACACTCCTGGTGTTCAGTCTGGAACCAACAGCTATTATTAAGGTATATATAAGAACTTAGACATCATAAATATACTTTTATTATTGTATTTGAAATTACCATTGTAGTCATAGCAGCAATTGCCATAGTATTGACAAGAGCTGGAGCAGGAGCAAAATCCAAAGTGCTGGCCACAGCTATAACGGCATGAGGGGACACCTGAGGGACATGGGGGACAGAGTGTGAGTATTTAGTTCTTTCTCAGGTCATAAAAAATAGTGGTATTGATTTCAAATGTTTGATCATTTAGATATTTAAGTACTTGTGGCTGTTGTCATCGGGCAGTAATCTGGAAAAAAAGAGACAAAAATAACAGAAGGATAAAAGAACTGGTACATCCATGTTTAACACTGTGACATTAATATTCTTAAAGGTTCTGGTGTCCACCACCGGGTTTGGGGGTTACCACCGCAACAGGCACCAGAGACATTGCGACCACAGCTTCAAGCAGCCGCTTCGACAATGGAGGCGGAGAACATGGTCCACTCTGACTCAATGTCGCCAGCCTCCAGCAGGATCTGGGAGAAGCTCTCCCGGAGGTGGGAGTGGAAGACCACACTGACAGAGGGTTCTGTCAGACATTCCCAGCAGACTCTCAAAACACATTTGGGCCTGCCGAGTCTGTCCGGCCTCCTGCTCTGCCAGCGGATCCAACTCACCAGGTGGTGGTGATCGGTTGACAGCTCTGCCCCTCTCTTCACCCGAGTGTCCATCACATGCGGTTGGAGGTCTGATGATACGACAACAAAGTCGATCATCGACCTCCGGCCTAGGGTGTCCTGGTGCCATGTGCACTTATGGACATCCCTGTGGTTGAATAAGGTGTTTGTTATGGTCAAACTGTGACTAGCACAGAATTCCAATAACAGGACACCAGTCATGTTCAGATCAGGGAGGCTGTTCATCCCAATCACTCCTTTCCAGGTCTCACTGTCATTGCCAAAGTGAGCGTTGGCAATGACAATGGAGTCACCAGTGCTCCGACTGGAGTCCCCAGTCGGAGCACTATTCAGTACTTCTCACAGGGACTCCAAGAAGACCAGGTATTGCCATTTGGCCCGTAGGCCGAAACGACAGTGAAACAACTGTCTCCAAACCGAAGGTGCAGGGAAGTGACCCAGGGGTGATCTCCAACATATGACGGCTGAGCTGTGGGGCCACAAGCAAGCCTACACCAACCCGCCGCCTCTCACCTTGGAGAACACCAGAAAAGTGGAGAGTCCAGCACCTCTCAAGCGTTTGGGTTCCAGAGCCCAAGCTGTGGGTGGAGGTGAGCCCGACTATATCTAGCCGGTACCTCTCAACCTCCCTCACAAGCTCTGGCTCCTTTCCCCCCAGCAAGGTGACATTCCATGTCCCCAGAGCTAGACTCTTTGTCTGGGCATTGGGTCGTCTAGCCCCACGCTGACGACTGCCACCCAATCCACATTGCACCCGTCCCCTACAGTTTCCTCGGTGGGTGGTGAGTCCACTGGAGGTTGGGCCCAGGTCGTCTTCCCAGGCTGAGCCCGGCCGGGCCCTGTGGCCAGAGGCCCGGCTGGGCTAGGTGGTCGCATGCGAGCCCCAACCCCAGGCCTGGCTCCATGCAGGGTGGGGCCCCGGTTGGACCATTCCGGGCGACGTCACGGTCCTTGATTTTTCTTTCATCATAGGGGTTTTTGTACTGCTCTTCATCTGGCCCATCACCCAGGACCTGTTAGCCAAGGGAGACCCTAGCAGGAGCATAAAGCCCCTGGCAACATAGCTCCTGGGATCATTCGGGCGCTCAAACTCCCCCACCACGATAAGGTGGCAGCTCTAGGAGGAGCTTAAAGGTCCTATTTTATGCTTTTTTCAAAATTCATGTCAGTCAGCTGCCATACGTCCAACTACACTGTATTTGAAATGTGTTGCCCAAAAGTGATCCGTGGTCCTCAATATCGTTCATTGGATATTGATAAAATCACTTCTGCCCCGAAAAGCTCAGTGTCAATGGGGCGTGGCTCTGAGCTCCTTATCTCCACCCCCTCCCCCCTCTGAGCTGCCTCTATCAACAACTCCGTCCCCCCTCACATTCATATGAGTTTTGTTTGCATGAGCCACTTGAACGCGTGCACACTAGCATTCCGTCTGGAACTTTTTTTTAACTTTCAGTAACTTTATTATTCGTGTTTCGCTCTTATTTTTCTCATGTTTGTCTCTCTTGTTAATAACTGCTGATTTCTCTGCGCTGAGCGTGAAGCCACTTTCTCAGCCGAATGTTCATTATGTAAACACTACATGGGCTGATCCAATTTAGACCACTGGTAAACATCGTGAAGCATTTAAAACACACAGTGTTTACCAACGGGACAAAAATGAAAACAATATAAATTTGAGTTGTGATGTGGTTTATGGGGGCAAATGGAAAGAAACAGTGAATTTTATCCCTAAAATTAAACCTAAAAGAAGATTCCTCTAATATTTGCTTTTAATTAAACAGAGCTTCCGTGGTGCAATAAAACTGCAGTATTCCCTTTGTGATTTATGGCAAAGACGTGTAAAAAAAAGTAGAAGTACCTCAAAACCTACATGCTTACATACTTAACATCCCTTACCTCTATAGTCATGACAACAGATCCCTCTGTATTCACAGCTCACAGCACAAGAGCAGTTCCCAACATCAAAGTGACAATTATATTTGCAGGAACCTCCATCTGAAAACCAAACAACAGAAACCACAGGTAAACTCTGGTCGTCCATGGTTACAATAAGACTTACAAGATATTGTTTGATCATATTCATTGTCACCTACCCACAACTTGGTAGTCAGCACGAAAACCAGAATACCTGTGTCTGGAATTACTCCTGAACAACACAGTCAAAGAAGAAGTGGTGGAGTAGAAGATGGAACTGTTTCTGCCACACAGGACTCCCAGAAGCCTGTGAGTGGTGTCAGGACCGTCATAGATGTGAATGGCATCATTTGTACAAGATGGGCTGCTCTCAAGGCTGAGAATGAATAAGGAAAGTTTGGTTAAAAAGCAAAAGAAAACAAAGCAACAATGGTTTGTGATCACAGGGAATTTCTACATGCAGTGTTGCTTACTCTACAAAGGGGAACTTGAGCTCCACAACCTTTCTCCTTGGTTTGATGAAAAATGCGCAAACCATGGAGTCTGGGTATGCATCTGGGTAGTTAGGGCTGAAAAAAGTGCCAGTGGTATCATACATGTATTTACCACATGGTGCAACTGATCCTGAAACTGAAAAAAAAAATCATTCACAAACAATGAAAAGTTCACAAATAAGAACAACATGAAAGAAACAATACTGCACTCATGTGCATGACAGACATACAGTGATAAATAAATAAGGAAATAAACACAATTTTGTGTCAAATAGAAGATTTAGGGGTTTGTTCACTTGTTTATTTTTGGTGTTCACTTTACCTGTTGCACCTGTTGTACCTATCGTAGATGAGCCAACTGTGGTAAATTGTTGAGTTGAATTATAAGAAAAAGCATAGACAAAACACTTAGTGGGAAATATCATCACATTAGGTGAAACGTTGATAAATGTTAATGCAATATTGTCAACTACAGCAAAACATCATCCAAAATCTTAGACAAATATTACAGTAAATAATAGCAGACTTTACCTGGCACTCCATATGAGGAGATTACACAGCAGAGAACCAATATAGTCCACATAATGAATGAATTCAGAAACCAAATGTGGACGATATATATATCCAGCAGTCAAGACTGACACGTTGACTTAGCACTCAAGTATTTAATGCCGCCAATAGTAATAAATTGCTCGTACATCAATGTTCGTGAGAAACACACACTTGAGTAACTAAATAAATCATTGACAAAGGTCACTCCTCATAACTGCAGGATTTGTTTTGAGATATTTACTTAAGATATCCGTGCAGAAATTCATGAGGAAGTCCGGGAATTTGAATATGAATGATATATGAATGTGACAAAAATGATATGTTAAAACCATGAAGAATAAAATTGTTTGCAATAATTATTTTTATATGTGTAGTTCCTGCTTTGGTAATTGTGGTTAACCATATTTTATTTGTATAATTTCATTTTCAGAAAATTTCATTTTCAAACTAAAAACAAATTTGTACCATAATCAGATAGAAGTTTAATAGCATATGCGTACACATACAAGTACCTGTCATTTAATGCATTATGGTCACAATAAATACAGTATGTTATGAGATATAAAACAACAGTCATGTAAAGATGGCAAATTCATCTCACTCCTGGAAGCACAAAGTTCTTCGTTTAGGATATGTGATCCATCATATTTATTTATCTATTCAGACTTAACTTAAGAAATCACCATGGAAATAAGAACAAAAATATTAGTGAAAAAAATCACAATATCTAAAGACAATATGCCGCCACCATTTCATGGTTTGAATATAAATCCCAGTACAATAAAACTCAAGCATCATAAATAAAAGAAATTTGCATTCAAAAAATTATAACAATTTAAACAGAAGATGCAAAATGTTAACCTGAACTATATTTAATGTACATACAGACAACATAAAAATCAAATTGACAAAAAAAAGCGCAAATGCTGTTATCTTGCATGAAATGACTTTCATTCAATACAGAGCACTAAACTTTACATTATCAGTTATAATCAGTGTGACAGTGTTTAGAAATTATAAAAGCAGGTTGTAAAATGTTTAAATTAGTGCAATGATTGTCATTCTGGTGAGACTCCATTTGTTGAATCAGGTGTGTGTAAAGGACTTTTCTCATTATATTCACGGATGTCACCTTTTGGTTGCAAATATGAGCTAATACTCATATATTTTTCATTAAAATTCTAAATGTCTTCTTTAAAACATTGAAAGGTATTTGTATTTGCCTGGGATGCTGTGGTTGAACTAAATGCAGTCATAATAGCCAGTTTTATATAAAGTGTTAATATTATTCTGCTTTTGCATTTGTTAACTGTATTATATACTGTAGTTTTCTTTTACATCCCTAGTCTGCATCAATCAGTTCCACTTGGTCTCTCTCCTCCTCACCTGTTCTGCATCGGCCACATCTTCATCAGACTAACTCCCCTCACCTGCAGCTGAAGCAATCCTATATTAAGCTTCAGGTTTCTGTCCCTGGTTGCAACTTGGGTTTTTTTCCCACCCCCTACATGAGGGTTTTTGGTTCATGTCTGTTCTGCATTCATTGATTCCGGTGAGTACTGGCTTAAAAGTTATTTTGGACTTAACTTCTAGTGTTACATTTATTTAGCCTTTTCTTTATATTTTTGTCATTACTAAGCGGGTTATTTTTCACCTATATCACTTTAGTTATTTGATAGCAGGTCTGAATAAAATGGGAGTTTTTGTTATTCCTCCCTATATTTTAGCTTTATTTTTTTTATACCCAAGTGGTTTTGGTCAAGCAAGAACCTGCTCAATTGTGCTGCAGTTTGGGCAATTACTTTAATGCTTTTTTTGCTTTTTATTTTTTGAAATGACATTGCTTGACTTGGTAAATTAACATTTTTATACATCTTAAGTATGTGAACTAATGAAAAACTTGTGGTTTGTGGTATGATTTTGGGATGTTTGAGTTTTTAGATATGTAGATTTAATTGATTGTACTTGTATGTGATGTTTGTTTGACCTGAACACTGAGGACCCCTTAAAAACATGTAATCAAGTGCATGAGTCCTTTTTCAAATAAACATTGGTACAGTATATGATGAAATTTCAGTGAGTCACACACGTCTGTTTGCCTCATACTTCTCACTCTACTGTTCAATGTCCCTTTCAGGATGTTCTTTGCATCATCCTCCTAAAATCAACATGTGGGGGGGTCGCATTGGGTGGTCTGTTTTGTCAGATGGTACAAAGCTGTGGTGAATCGTAGCAGCACCAACACAACTGACTCAAATCTCCTTTGTTAATTAGTAAGCAGAGTTTGAGCACCACAGCTGGCTGGCCTGAATTAAGAGTCGAAGTGGCAAACGCATACGGTAAGGACAATGTTTGACTTTATCCTCATTATGCATTATGCAAAAGAGTAGAGAAATGTGTTGTAATTAGTCTTTAAAACATGGACCCAAGACTGGTCTTTTATGAAGACATGCTGTCTCTTGGACCTCGTTTACAGTTAAATCCAGGGTAATCTCCTACATGCAAATGAACAATTAAGGATACTGGTAGAAAACCAAATTATGTTGGATTGGATCATACAACCTCTAATGACTTATAATATTGTATTATCTGGTTGTATCAGTCTTATTGAGATGGGACCATGTTCTATATGGTACTTTCCAAAAAGAAAATTGTTTACTTCCACGAGTTCATCAGTCCACATTTGTTTGCTCGGTGCAAAGGCTGAAGTCCTTTTTATCTGCATACAAATTAAACTAAACCTGTGAAAATTGGTATTCATGCATACATGTTGATAAAGGGGAGAAAGTTGTGAGTTTTTCTTTAAACAATTTATTGGACTTTCATTGTGAATTCCAGCAAAATTACAGCTGCCAGTCAAAATGAATCGATTTAAAGACATGCCCTAAAAATTTGTCAATTTATATTTCCCGATAGATTTCTTAAAATGACTACCACAAGTGTAAAAATGGTCAGAAGTATCATTTTCATGGTCCAATATCGGTCCATACTGCTGTCTTGGTGTAAATTGACACTGCTGCGAAGTTGCGGTTTCCAATCTGAAGGCTACTTTAACAAGGGCCAAGAGAAACCTCCTTATTTTAGTCAGTAAACACGGTCCCATACAGATGTCTTCATTATCTGTGTGACCCCTATTGCAGGGGTAATGCTTTCGTATTCACTTATTATGGGAGGTCTCACACAAACGGCAGTCGTTCACTGACGTGCTGCCATATGTCCAGTGATCCTACCAGCAAACCTGTTAAGTCATTTTGGCCCATCAGCTGTAAGGCATCAATTCTGTACTGAATGCACACTATGCCTAAAGGGTGTCTGTGTAGGTTATTGGTTATCCAGCTGTTTAAATCAATCCACTGGACTTGATTGAAAGTTTCTTAAACTGCTTCAAGTCCAGTGGATTGATTTTTAAACGGCTTTGGATGACCTGAAGGGGAAACGTGGGATACTGAAGATCTCATCGAGTTAAAATTTCTTCCACAGAAACCTCTCGATATCAGCCGAAGGATAAAATGAAGCTTTCACAGAAGTCTCTTCTCACCCTCCTGCTCTACTGCTGGCTGTCAGGAAGCCAAGCCAACAGAATCTACATTCACCCCTTCACGCTCTTCGCTGGAAGCGTGGTTGATCAATGTTTGCCCATGGATGATATGGCACTTAAGCCTGTGCAGCCGATTCCTGTGGCCCCCCTTGATATTGACATTCTGACACCAGATGATCGGGACATCGCACAGCAGCCTGCACAGAAACCAAATGTCACAGATGGTATGCTGGTTCTGATTCAGCCGTTGAACATGGTGAGCCTGAGGATGTACAAGGGACTCAGCAAGAGGCAGCGCAACACAAACACACTCTTCTCTCCACTTGGCGCCTACGGATCTCTCGCCACCCTCAGCATGGGAGCCTCGATGAGAACGACCAACTTTTTCCAGGTCTAGTATTTGCTATACTTTTAATGGAAAAAAATTTGCAGATGGGGAGATGATTAGGTCTTAAACATTCACTGAAGCGCTAACATTTCCCAATGCACTCCTTTTCCCTCCAGCTTTTCTTGAGCGTCACCAGTGGCACTGACCAAGAAGACTGCGTGTTCCTGGTGGATGGACACAGAATTATCATGAACATGCAGAAAATTAATTCTCTTTTTAATGATGAACTGAAAAATGAAATCACTACCCGGGTCTGGAACTTCATTCGCCACGATGCGTTATTATCCAAGGACTATTATGAAGGCATTCAGGAATTCTGTGACTCTTCATTCGTCCGTGGCGTAGACTTCTCCAAGCCTGAGGAAGCTGAGGAGCTAGTGAGAAAATTTCTGGGCAAAACGTCAGATGGGAAGGTGAAGAGTAGCTTTAAAGACCTGAAGTCAAACACTGACTTGCTGTTTCTATCTTCAGTCAACTTCAAAGGTATATTTTATACTTGAACTGTTTATTTAATAAACTTTATTCTCAATTTGTAAATCAAGTGATCAAGTTTAAGTCTTAATGAACATTGTTGAAACGCCGTCAGGTAGACGAGGTGTTGCAGTATGTATAAAATGCAAATCTAAGTGGCTTTTCCATAAGTAACTTGCCATACACTGTACTTGTACAATTGGATCATTTAGAATTGGCTCTATGTGCATAATCGAAACTAATTCCAAATGGCAATGTTTACAGTAGCATCAGTTGCACCACTTTGGAATATCTGTTCTTTGCTTGTTTGTTCAGGCAACTGGCAAACAGCTTTCCGACCAGAAAAGACTTTTTTGCAAGAGTTTTACGTGGATGAAACCACCACAGTGATGGCTCCACTGATGACCCGCACGGGTCGGTACGAATATCTCATTGATCAGGTAAGTCGTAGTACAGGAGATTTCTTTAACACTGATTTCTTGGTTCAGTTCAATGTTTTCACAAATGCAAGATGCAAAGGGTTTGATTGAGTTCCCATTTGATACCATTTCTCATCCAGACAAGGAAGTGCACCGTTGTGAAGCTGCATCTGAGCACGCTGTCCTACCTAATGCTGGTCCTGCCTCATGAACGGTCCAAACTCAGGACAATTGAGTCTAGATTGCTGACTGACATCATATCTAGCTGGCAACGGAGTTTCCATGAAGGGTGTGTATTGTTTGTTGTTTAACAAGTGCATGGCTAGAATTCCATGCGTCACATTAAGACTATGAAACATGTTTTGACAATTGACAACTTAAAATTCCATCTTTAATGATCCCACTGACTAGTACAGTAATTGACTAGCTTCTGCTTTCAACCAGTCATTACTTTTAAATTGCACTAAATTTTATTGGCTTCAATTTTTAATAAACTATTTTGTATAAAATTAAATTTTGTTGACCAGTATGGTGTCATTAAGTTCAAATTTAACCCTGGAGTACCCACTCATTTATCATTACAGGAAAAGTGTGGGTTATACCATAGAACTTATTTCTGAAGTTTGCAGAACTTGACATAATTGATTGGGTGAATGTTATTGTGACAAATGGGTCACATCAATTTTTCATTTGAAGGCTGACAGACTGATGTCACATGTTGCAGCAATTATTTCTGGAACTTGTTTAATTCAACAAATATGGTCGGACTAGGTTGAAAGTAATACAAAAAATCAATATCAAAGCATTAAACCTGTTACATGTGTTTGAAATCACCTGTAGTGTCAAAAAAATTGCTTTTTGAAATTGGATGATGCTTTGTAATTTGCACTCTATTTTTGAGAGATCATTCCATTGCAGACACGTGACTGTCACATGATACCACGATGTTGAGTAAATGTCACGGTTCAGACGCAAAGATGGGGACATTCAAAAGTGTGTGTGACACTGGTGTCATTGTGGGTTTTCTCGGGTTAAATGACTTTAAACTATCTACCCTTGTGTCCATCCATCAGTCTGCTGGAGCTGTCTGTCCCAAAGTTCTCCATGTCTTCTGTGACTGACCTGCGAGAAGCGCTGATGGCTGTGAATCCTGAAATTGAAGAGAAACTGCTGGGCTTGGATGCCGATTTCACCCGAATGAGCAACATCAATCCCTTCACTATAAATAAGGTGAAGTACTAGGGATGAGTTTTTGTCTTGTCACATTACACAAACCAGTGGGCACATCATTAACGGTTAACTATCTCCTCTCAGGTCTTCAATGAGGTCACGTTTGAGATTTCAGGAGAACCTGGTGAAGAGACGGAAGAAACGGAAGAAACGGGTACTCCTCTGAAACTGACCATCAACCGACCGTTTTTCTTTGCCGTCATAGAAAGAAATACTAATGCCTATCTCATGCTGGGGAAGATCACAAACCCTACCCTCTAAAGGATATCATACAGGAAACCAGACGCCTGCATGAGCAGATCTGTTAAGGTCAATTCATGTATTGTACTTCATTACTATAACTTACAGCTGCTGAGAACATCAGTCGCACCAGTCTGTTACCTCATGAAGCCTGTTTAAGATCCTAACTTGTTTGCCTGTAAAATGTATTACTTGCCTAGTGTGTATAGTAGGTACAGAAAATTCTCTATGGTGAATGATTGACCTTTTATACTGTACATTTTTTGATGACTGTAATAAAGGATTTGCTGACAGTTGGCCTGTTTTCCATTTTTCAAAGGCATTACCATTTAAATGGTTCATGAGTTTAGCAATACGTGTTGCCAAGGGATGTGAACAAAACTGGACTAATGTCAACCTCGAGTCCTTCAACTTTCTGGCTATGGATTAAAACATGTAGTGCTGACTGGATGTAAACTCGGATGAGTGCTTCTCTAAAATCAGTTGTGAAATGTTTCCCTTTTATATTGGTTTACTTTATATTAAAACAATTGGACAAATTGCATACTGTATCATTCTCATTTACAACTTGTAAGTTAAGTAATGGGTCATAACTGATACATGATTTTAATGTGGATTTAAGGTAGCTTTTATAGCACTGGTTTAACCATTGCATATTAGTGGTTCATTGCCTTTAGTAACAATGTACTGAATTTAACATTTCAGAAACTTGTTTCTCTAGGAAAGTAACTAGTACATTGTAACCAGCTCTTTAAAAAATTCAAGACGAGATTAAAAGTTTATTTCTGAACCAACTGTTGTATATTATACAACTCTGATTTAGTAAACTTTACATGCCACACATTTAAGACCGATATTGTGATTGACAATTCTCTGTACATTCATCTTGTTATGCAACATTTCAGCCTAATATCAGTGTAGTACTTTGCTATGGAGTATGTAGGAGTTCCTTTGGTTTATATTGCAAAACCACCCATGATCCAATTTAACACACAGTAATTTGTTTACACATTGAAAGATATCAACTCCAGGTTGAAAAATTTGCTAACTCTGGCACTTGCGTCTGTGTTGCATAGAGATATTTTGTACAAAAGACTGAAAAAGGATTTGTTTTTATCATTATTCCAAATCTGATCATCAGAAACTGCCACCAGACCATGAGTTTGGCCAGGACTGAACAAATGCTTTAAAAGTTCAAGAAATTCAGGAACATGTGCAGTAAATTGACAAGCTTCATTTTCCCATTTTCACTGGTTCTATTCAGCAAGCTCTCTGGCCTCTTTCACCAAGTCCATTAAGGTGGAAAACATGGAGATGTCACTTGGCTGAAGACCCATCTTCTGGATCTGGGACACAACAGGACAAACCGGCGTAAAAATCAAAACTGACCTAAAGCTTGTAAAAACATCTGTGTGACTATGCTTGCCACTTACTTGCTGCCCCAGGTAATCCACATCCAGTGCTAGTTGAAGTCGGATCTTGCTGTCATCTGTAGGTCCACCATTTGTTCCTGCCGTGGTTGTTGTGGTTGCACCCTTTCTTGCTTGCTTTAATCGCTTAAGACTCTCCTCCATCTTCCTCACTGAGCTCAGCACCTCCGAAATGGTCTCATAGTACCTGAACACATGAATGATTTTAAGTATAGGTTTATATAGTATATAGATTTAACATTTCAACACCAGCACTGCTGTCTAATTGTGTTTGCAGTGTGTGTGTTTTAGCTTACCTCTGTGTGCATTCAGACAGTGTCACTCGCAGCCACTCCTGTGCGGTAGTAGGTGTGACCAGCCCTGTTGAATCACTTAGCAACTGATGTAATGGGCGTAAGGCGTTGTCCATATAGGCTGATGCACACACTGGTAGCTCCTGTTCAAGGGGGAAGCACAATGTGACATACACAGAAGAGACAACATCTAGTTCACTATTTCTTGTTAAAAGTAGGAAAGACGGAAGAAAACAGAATGAAGTTCAGTATTTTGCTAATGTGGACAACGGGGAGGTGTTTGGTAACCTGTTTGAAATCTTTCCGTCAAAACGACTCCAAACTCATATATGCACCTGTTGGTAATCAAACCTGCTCTCTTTTGTTAAGTCCAAGAAGTATAATAAAATCTAGGAGTAGTATGTTAAAGTCTGCAGCTTCTCTGACCTTATTAGTCCTGCGGTAGAGACGCGGAACCTCCGAGGCACTCTTCAGGAAGCGGCAACTGCGTTCAGTCAGATGCTGTGTCATCCTGGAGTTCAGAGTGGGAATGCTACTTGACAGGCATGCCTTGGAGTCTGATAGAGCATCTGACATGGAAAGCAAGTGAAATTCAATATTAAGCATGTCAGGGACGGTTTTTAAAGAATGAAAATATTTTTTGACTGGCTGACTTGACTATTAGGGTAGGTTCAAATTTTAAATGTCATTGAACGCTAACTTTAGCTTCACACAGGTTCTATCAGACATATAGTACATGTTTTAGTCTCTTAAAACAAAATCAATCACTTGCAATTATATAGGCTAGGTCGCTTACCTTCCACAACAGCAAGGTTTTTGAATCCGATGGCTTCTAACTTCTGTCTGACCATCTCTGACAACACTGATATCTAAAATGAAGAGTATCAGAATGAAAACACATAAATAGCAACAAAAATCTAAAAATCATAATGTTATCATTTATTTAAAATGCAGGAGGCTAGTCCCTTAAATCTAATATGTATGAAAGATAAAGGAGCTACATATGTAAACACATGCATTTTGTTTAGGGACAGTGTACCTGCTCTTGCAGCTTTTGGATGTCAGCTGCAATGTAGACCAGCTGTTTGGTGGACAAGGAGGCAGGACTCCCACTCTCACTGCCGCCCTCGTCCATTGATGTTCGGCTGGAGGTGGAGGAGGCTGAGCTTGGCAAAGGCCTGGTTGCCTCTTTGGTCACCTCAGGAGGTGGAGTCTTAGTCAGCACCTGTGCAGGAACAGGAGTCAATAAAAGTGAAAAAAAGTATCAATTAACATAGTGCTTTGTTGGGAAAATATTTTTTAAAAAGTTAGTTCTTTTTATATCTAAATTTATTTATTTTACCTCATCAAGAAACTTGGCATATCTTGCATAGAGCTGCAACGTGAGCTTCCAGAAGCGATGGGCCAGAGGTGACAAGTAAACTTTGTCTGCCCAACATCGTACTAAGCAGGACCACAACGTCTCAGATACCTGTAGGTGGTATGCGTTGCCAGCTAGATATAAAGACACACATGCACAGTTATCTTAACTATATATCACAAAGTTATTTTAACTATAGAGTCAAACCTCAGTATTCAAACGGTTCTGTTCTCGACCAAATCGGTTTTCGACCAGAAAATCTGAGAATTTTATGTCTCTGAAATCGACCAAAATTCGGACAAACCAAAAGAAGCCGAGTGTATCTGAACGCGACTCACTCAGGAGCCGAGCGAACTCGAATGCCCAGGATGCTTCCTCCGTAGCGCATTCGTGTTCAAAGTTCGATAGGATATCTTTTATTAAAATAAAACACAGTCTATTTCTACCCCTTTTTATTTATGGTAAACAATATACAGTGCGGTTTATGGTGTAAAATAGTTTTAAAAAAATTAGAAAAAGTTGTTTTTGTAGACTTGGAACGGATTAAAATTATTTACATTAATTATAATGGGAAAAATAGTTTCGGATTTCGAACAACTCGCTTTTCGAACAGCCTTCTGGAACGGATTATGTTCGAAAACCGAGGGTTGACTGTATATCACAAAATGACGTTAATGGTAAAGAACTCATCCTACCTGGTGCTGCTTCTAGTCCATCACTTATGGCATTTTCCAGACTTCCTGCTATTTCTTTGTATCTACAATTATGGAAAGAAACGCACAGAAAACGGAGAAAAGAACGATGTGTTATGAAACCCAAACCCCACAGGCTCACGACAGAAAACAACATGAACTTATGCAGGATTCAGTATCATGCTTATCAAGTATGTTTGTTGATACACTTACATACTCAATTTGCTTTTTACTTAATACAATTGTTAAAAACTGCCTTCTGCCAGCTCATTTCATGGTGGCCCATTTCATTTAAACTAAGTGCAAAACTATAAATGCGATTTGGGATTGTCCACAAATGTGTGGCCTATATTTAAATAATGTTACATTTTTACACTACCCTTGCGCAATCATTCAAAATAAGATTAGCCCTCATAAAAGAATTTATAAATAAATCATAGTTTTAATAGGGCTGATCCAAATATTTCAACCATTGCCATGGTAATCAACATCCACATCAATATTCACAAGGTTGATTGCGCCAGCTGTACTGAGAAAGAATGTGAAAACTGATAAGGAGCCAGACTTGAAGCTCCTCTTTGGTATTTAATTATTCTCTTAACCTACTCTCATAAAAGCTTAACAAAATCAGGATACAGCAGCACACAGAACAGTATTTTATAGCAGTCTCTTGCATACCTTTTTAGCCTCATAGTGGAAACGGATTAAATTTCCTCTATATGGAAATCAGCTTTTATTCTCCTCTCATTTAAAGGAGGTGAGCCAGCAGCTCTAAGAAAGTATAGACATCTTATCTATCAGTGGTTCAAAATTCTTGAAGCTCTTGTGAATGAAGGAGTAAAGAAGTATTTCACGTCAAATGACATCTCATCAAATTAAGCTTCAGGATAAAACCTAGTACCACCACAGCTGCAGTTAGGGTGGAAAATATTTTTGTTGCACTTGACAAGAAAGAAAATTTTATGTTGCTTTTTACTGATTTCTTGAAATACACCTCCAACTGGGTCTCTTGGAGCACAATGTCACTTGCTTCACAAGCAACCTTAGTAATAAGACTGTCCATAAGGGGGTGCCACCTCTTATTTTTAACTGTACTTTATATAAATTATATCGGTCTGTCAAAAGCAAGTATGCATTTATATGCTGACGACACATCTATTTGCTGCTGTGGATCAACATTGTGGATGTCTGGCACTCATTACTACAGCTGAAACTTGTTCTCGCACAAGACTAAGCTCTTGCTGTTTTCCAGTTCTAGGAAGTGGCCACACGTGATCCCCTCAATGACGAGGTGGTTCACAACTGGATGTCTTGATAAATGACTCTTATTTTGAAGCTGCATGGAAAGAAACTTGTGAAGATGCTGAGGTTGAAACTTTTTTTTTTTTTCATTGTAAAAAAAGCACATGGATGACTAGGAAAAGCTGACTCTGCTTCTCTTATTCTATAAGCACTTCTGATTTTCAAGCAAAAATGTGGACCAGCAAGAAAAGGAGTGAGGCTGGGATAGTGACGAATGTCTATCTTCATGTTCTCCCATTCTACTTGTATGCACAATAACAGCAGAGTATGTACCCCTAAAATTGACCCTGAGCTTGATTACCATTATGGACGTTTGTAGTGATACACAAATGAACTGTATCTTCATCTGAACGTAAATGAAAAGACCACGACAGCAAAAATCTTGTAAGCTGCAATCAAAAAGATGGCAGAAGAGAGGAAGCACGCCGCTCGGAATAGAATTATAATTCAGTGCGTCCTTGCGCATCAACAGTCATGACTTCACCTCATTGCGGATTTTTGGTAGGCAGTCATGTGATACCGTACGCGCATTCTAGTGGCTAATGGCGTCCGGAAGTGTGCTACGTTCCGTCTTTCTCGGACTTACGTGAGGCACAAAAGTGCTTTAAACAGTTGATAAGAGTGTGGGAAAAGGTAATACAGATAGAAGGTGGTTTAATATCAGTATTGGGAGGGTCATAAACGTTTAAATTACCATAAATAATAAGATGAATAGTTTGTCGATTTATCGCGGAATTTGTTATTCATGTGTGGTTCCTGGAACCATGAGTAACCATGAGTACCGAGGGCGCACTGTACAATTACTAAAATACACATTTTCAAGCTGCTCTGGGTGTATATATTCAAAAGACGTAGTAACACAGACTATCAACTAATGTAATTTATACAAAGGCAGTAATGTGTTATGATATTGTAGAGTATAACACTATAAGCACCTTAGCTGAAAGTACACAGGCAAGTTCCATTTGTTTTGGAAGCTGATATATGAGGGGTGTGCTCTCAGTCTCTTCACACTGGCCTGCGAACTGCATTGACGCTCAAACCTGCGCACAAAGTCCATGCTCGCGTTGTAACGCTAGAAAAAACAGAGTTGGACAACGAAGTCAAACAGTTTGAATGATGTGACAGCAAACATAAAGCAAAACTCATGAGTCACGTGAGACTGCACCTCATAAAATATGTCAGGGTTTCCAGGGTTAAAGAGATACGACAATCTCTCCTCTATCCCTCTGATCATCTCCGGCCACACAGAGTTCACCAGAAAATCATAGCCTGGTACTATATCAGCTTTGTCACTGAGGTGAAAAGAAGCACAGATTAAAAATATGATAACAACTATAGTGTGTCCACTCTTTAGCAGCTGATAACTAAATTGTTTATGGGTTTTTTTTGCAGGTTAAAGGCATTGAAGTCAATGATGGCAGCGAGACTAATCTTCAAAGAAAGGAATTTCATTCTGAAATGCCACAGAAGGTATAAAAATGCAGTTGAAAAGACATTTTAGGAAGGAGTCCCATCCTCACTACAAGCTTGCTGCACAGACTTTCTCTGACTTTGCTGAAACGTTCCCTAGACTCTTTCTTCCTGTGGGGGGCTTCTTGATGTCCGTGATCTTCTAGAACGCTTCTTGTGGATATTCTGAACACTCAGCTTAAAACTCATCTCTAATTCGAGTGATCGTAACTCGTGTTGGTTCTTTTTGAAACTCCCTCCTAAATTATCTTTGGATGTAACCTGCATTTTCATACTTCCAGTAGCATTTTAGAATGAATTTCCTGTATGTATGTTAATTCATTTATACACCATGACTTGTTATTGTTAACTGGGAGAAAAAAAATCAAAATGTAACAGGACAACAACTGTTATAGAATTGAATTCCTTAAAGACAAAATATTTAAATATGTCGAGTCAACTTCGCAATTGTATTTACATAAAAATGTTAATAAAACCAAAAAAACATTGAATACAAAAGCTCTATTCAAAGGCTTTTAAAGAATTACCTGGATATAGCACCCCCAGTCACACCTCTAAGCAGTCTAAAATGATGAGGGACAAACTCCAGCAGTCTTGAGTACATCATCTGGAGACCATTCTGGCTGGACTTTACCATCTCTTCAACAATCACCTAAAATAGAGAAAACAGAAGACAAGGACGCTCTACCATGGTTAACAATTAATGTATTTTTTAAAAAAAACACCAATTGAATCAACAGTATACCAAAACATGTGACAGGTTTACCTCATCCATATATGGCTTGACCAGGACTTGTCCTACCAGGGCCTCAGCATCTCGAGTCTTGTCTATGGTAGCATACGTCCTCAAGCAGTGACGCACCATGTCTACATTGGATGTCTGTAGACCCTCAATCAGCAAGCCCTCGAGAGACTGCTGCAGCATGGAGGTGATCCCTGCAATACGCTGGAAGAGCATGGAAACTTGTCACATGCATATTTTTAAAAAAGTGGAAAAAAGTACTCCAACAGAATAAAACGTATTACAAAGAACAAAAGAAAACATGAATCAACAGTGTGTGTAAAATTCAACCTCATTCCGTGCAAATGGCAGCATTGAGAATTTTTGTCTTGCTGAAAAATATTCAACAAATAGGCTGCAAATAATGGTAATAATGGACTGACAAAAAAAACAGCTTTACTGACTGCGTAAGTGGCTATTGGTTATTTAGCTGTCTGATTGACCTGTGAACACTTACAGGTCTAACTTTGTCTAGTAGAGGCATGCCTTTGCTCTGGACAGCATGGAACTGCAGCTGGTTGAATTCAGTCGCAATCCTCTCCAGGATCTGTCCCGCTAACAGTGGACTGTAGGGGAAAAAAAGGCACAAAGTCTGGCACAAGAATTTAGAACTCCAATCCTACAGCGTTTATGCAGTGCTTTGATTAAAATGAATAGATACTTTTTGGGATTGAAAGCCAGGATTGCTTAATTTAAGACAAGATAAAAGATTTTAAAAACAGGTGATGCATGTGGGTTTGTTGGTAAGCAACCTTCTCACCTGCCAGTTTCCAAAGAGCTGGATTCCTTGGAGCTTTGTGAATGGAGAATCTTCTCAATTTTCTCCACTGAGCGCACTACCTGAATCAGCCTCGATACACACACCTAATGGATAGAATAATTATTAATTGATCATTTCCCATACAGTAGATATCCGCTTACTCTTAAGCAGCTTCTACTGTGAGGTTTGGAAAAGGTGTTTTGTTTAAAAGCTTGTTAATCATCTTGAAAGCAACACATACAGCTTATGAAACAGTTTAAACAATTCACAATATTTGATGAAAAACAAAATATGATTAAATGTTGAAGTCTGATAAGAAGACAAGCAGGAAAACCTTTTTGTTCTGCAGGTCCTCCTGCTTGGATAGCTGGTTGTCTATAGACTGAATCACCTCACTTACACAGGACCGTAAACTCTGCAACATACAATAACCATGAATATTTGTGAATACTATGGCAAAAATTAATCAAGGACTTCAAACGTTTTCAAAAACTTTTGAAAACACACACCATAACTTCCTCTCGTAACTGTCCCAATGGCACAGATAGCTGATTGAGGGCTTTGTCCATCCCCACCTAAGACAGGATGCAGACATCTGGGATTAGAAACGGCCTTTACACAATACATTTTACTTCTAAATGTTAGGACTGCATGCTGTGCCATCTTTTGTTTTTTAAAATCATACAAAGAGCTTAACTAAAAAAAAAGTGTATGCTCAAGTATGAAAACATATTACCCGGTATTCACTGAGACAGTTTGTAGTGAATCTGAAATTTCTTGTTAACTGTAACATGTCTTTTAAACATTTTAAAAGAATTTTCTCAACACGCCTTGACAGTAATGCCTCTTATAGCCCACAGGATTTAGTTCTGAGGCTTAAATTTTTTTTGATAAATTGTCAATAAAGACAAACCAGGTTGGTGGATAAGTTAACAAAGTCGGCATAGTCCTTGTTGATGAGTTCCACCATGGCTGTTTTGAGCAGTTTATAGTAGAGCTCCAGGTCCTCTCTCATCTCTTCCAATTGGACCTGCTTCCGACACTCGGACACGAACTGGTCAACATCAAAGTCATCCTTTAAAGGAACAAACAACCGGCAATAAGATTCGATTTGCCTCAACCATACGAGTCAGCGACATACATAATCACCCAACATAAAAAAAAAACACCTTAAAAACAAAACGCTGATTAGAAAAAGTCAACGAAACCAACTTAACCAAGACATGAACAGACATGCTAACAGACATGAATTCAGCCGCATAGGAGGGAACACTTTTATAAATAATTGCTTATGCCATTTACTTTCTATTTCCTACAAAGGTTATGCGGAGGACTTGCGGCATTTGACATGTTCGTTCTTTATGCATTTTTATCTATGATTGTAATTGACTAGAATAACTCTATATTTTCTAGTGGAAGAACACAAGATATGGTGAATTAAGAAATAGGAATATCCTATAAAACACGGAACAGCCACCTAATGCTAGCAGAAGCTATCATTACACACTTAATAAACAGAGTTTAAGGATTTTACCTTCATGAAAACATCCTTGTCGAAGCACAAAGAATCTGGCCCCTTTGGCAGATTCATGTTGTATTAAAAAAAAAACACGCTTAACTTACAATAACACAGATATACACACACTAAAAAGTGACAAGTGTCCAGCTAGCAGTGACCAAGCTTCCGCAAACATGGCAAGTGCACCAACGAGGAAGAAGTCGGCGGATCCGTCACACCCTGACTAATTACTCTACAACGCCTCCGGCGGCCGGAAAGGGAAAATCACGTTAACGTAGAACTTCACGTTAAAAAGATAAATGCAGCAAATAGTTAATAAAATCCTCCATTCATTCATTTTCCGCACCTCTTCCTCCACCTTTGTCATAGTTAATCGAATCAAAAATATAAAATTCTAACCAACTTCAAGTCGCATTTATGATTCGATTAAGTTGAAGATGAGTTCATTAATTGCAGGAGTGCTGTTGCCGTATATTGTGAAAGAACGTAAAATAATCAATTTAGGTCAATTTCATGCCTTCAGTGGTGGGGTTTTTAATTCCTTTCCAAAGAAAGAAAAAATTTCGGTGCTTGGTTGACCAATATTACCCGCAGTCCTGATACTGGCCAGAGTATTACCAACTTTATAAAGCCATAAATTATATAATACCGAAAGAGCAAATGAAGAATAGGGACGACCGGAGAGGAGAAGAAAATGTCCCTGATTCATACTCAAGTTAACTTATGAAATTGAGAAGAAAATACTTTCTAAGTCTCTACAGTGTACGGTGTATATTCATATAACAATGCACAGATTTTGGCACACAGAATTGTGGTTAGAATTTCTTTTATACCATGGTTCTACTGGTGCACAAAGCGTTGAGACAGTGAACAGTAACTTGATGGAAAATGGAAGGAAACACCAGCTTCTGTCTAAAGGTTCAATCGGGTCGACTGCTCAAATTGAACATGTGAGCAGTCAATGAGCAATAAAACATTCTACCTGTACAGATCTAGACTAAAAATAAATAAATTTTTAAAAAATCATACATTTTTAATATAAATTCAGTTTAGTTTTAATTTCTATCATTTCTTCCCTGTCATACTGTCCATTTTTTTTTACGTCCACCATTTTATTCCGCTGCTAGATTATCCTAGTTTTTTCCATGTTCGCTCCAGTCGCCGCTCCTCTCTGAGTTCGGATGACAAAGTGCGTCTTATTGGTTTACAGGGCAGGGCTGTGCTGTCAGGTGATGCCGAGGCAGCCACTGCGCTCTCCGTGCGGACAAATTGGTGGTCCTCCAACCCGGATGCTGTGCCACCACCGTCCCATTTTTGCCCAGGGGAGCAGCTAAAATTGACAAAAAATATATTTCAGTACCCTTGAGGCGGACAGTTCTCTCCGGATCCACGCGTTTTGCGTGTGTAGCGTCCGGAGGAGGGGAGAGGGTGTAGCCGCCGCGTTTAAAGACTGTCACGTCGTGTCCACTTGCATGTTCCAGGCGGGGTGAGAGAAAGAGAGAGAGAAGGAGGAAGAAAGAGAGGAAAAGGGGTGAGAAGAGTACCAATACTACAGAAAGAGAGAGAGAGAGAGATGGCGGAGTGCGGGCGGAAGGCGCTGTCTCTCCTGGAAGCGGCCCGCTCCCGTTACGAGAGCCTGCAGATATCCGACGACGTGTTCGGTGAGTCCGGGGATGACAGCAGCGACAATCCCTTCTACAGCACCTCCGGAGACTCCGACTCCGACAACTACATAGCCGAGGTCGGCGAGGAGGACCAGCAGCAGCCGAAACAACACCCCCAGAAACGGAACGATAAGGAGAGCGCTCACAGCTGCGGAGCGGGCGCAGGAGGTGTCACCGGCGCCGGTCCCCCCGGGTCGCTGTCCCGCAGCCAGGCAGAGGAGGAGGGCTGGAAGGAGACGCTGCAGGATGTCACGGTGCCCCCGTACAAGGAGACACACGGTGAGATGGATAGGGTCACTGTCGCATAAGGGGCAGAACTGGGCTGTCGGTGCCTCCAGTTGCGCACGATGTCGTGTTTTTGGTTTTTTCGGGGTTTTTTTTTTTCTTTCCCAGTTGTGTCTCTCTAAAACATGTTACTGGAAGTGTTGGTAGAAGGCTGATGCTTTGGGACAGCTGGAGGTAGGTCTGGGTCCGTGTTGGTGACGGAGAAACGCACGACACTGCGCCTTTGTTAAGTCACTCGTTGGTCCTGTGGTCCCCATGTAGTCCACTGTGTTCCTGTGTCATAGCAGTGGAGGCAGACAGCGTGGTGTCCACACACACACACACACACACACACACACACACACACACACACACACACACACACACACACACACACACACACACACACACACACACACACACACACACACACACACACACACACACACACACACACATTTCGTTTGGACACTTTCTTGTGATTTATTGTGTAGTCCCTTTTTATTTGAGCTTGTCATGCTCTCCCATCTCTTATCCAAGCAGAGGTCATAACACAGTTATATCATGGCACTTTTCCGCAGGAGCATGTTAATACTGTGCTTTTATTGTTCCTATTTTTCTAAAACTGAACAGTTTTCCTTGAAGGATGTCCTGAAACCGCCTTTTAACAGGCAAAATAAAAATAACCCAGAGCTGACCCTGTCATAAATGGAAACAAGGCAGTCAGAAACGACAACATCCCGTGACACCCCTGAATTCAAACTTTTACCCAGACCTACACATTTTTTGTGCCTCTGTCTTCCTGAAAATGTTGTTTTTTGATTTGTGATTATATCAGAGATGTGTACCTGAAAAAGTACAAAAGTGAAAGTTTGACCTTGACCTAGTTTTCTCAAGGTCAAGGTCTTCATCTCATTTTCATCCCCTTTGCTGCCCGAGTATGTGCTTTTTGTTTCATCTTTCTATCTGCAACGGTTGTGAAGATAATTGGTGGACAAACTGACGGACGGACTAATACACAACCACTGACAATTACAATACATCACCGCTTCGCGGAATGTAACTAGAGGAAATTAGCTTAAGTACACCTGTTGGGTGCAAAGAGAGTGTATTTTGCTAATTTTTCTATCAACAGAAAATATCAGGTATGATTAAAGTATTACTACTTCATAAAGTAGGGAACCTGAGCAACATTTCTGTTAGTGGTCATGTTCCAGATCACCCAGCTAACTTCAGGTAATCCCTCTGTAGGACAGAGCACAGATGTGGGACCTGAGAGTAGATTTTATTTCACTCCACCAAAATAATCTGAAACTGAGTGGGGCCGGATTATAAAATGTTCCTCGGTGAGATAAAGGTGACATGAACGCATCAGAGCGTCCTGCTCTGATGCGTTCATGCAGCTGACCTTAAACTCAGGAGGCAGGGAGGTATGTCTGTCTGCTTTGTGTAAGCTCCTGCTGTTTGCATGGATGGTTGGGGATTGTTTGCACAAGCACAGGCAGCAAAGGTGTGGTTCCACCATCCTTAAAGTTGAAATGATGAACAGACTCCCAGAGAACACAAGCACACATTGCAAGTTAAGTAGCCAAGAGTGCACTCGGATTTAACCGGACTAAAGAGTAAAGGATGATTCCATCCTGACCACCAGCACATCTGCATAAATATATTTCTCAGCTAGAAATAATGGCATGTGACGGTATGCTGCTTAAGCTCAACGAGTTTTTCCATGAAGTCCGTCCTCAGTGGATTTATCAGAGATATTTTTATCATATATCTGGATTTCTCTGTCTACCTCTCACTTCCCTGTGAGTCTTCCTGTCCATCACTCTATGTGTCTTTCTGTCTGTCCGTGACAGTTCTGACACCAACCAAGTGTTGATGTGACAGCTCCCCTCCTCGGAGACGGTTCACCACAGACACAAATCATCAGCCACTGTCATAAAACATTGAGTCAACATCATACAAATCACTTCCAACTGTTTGGCTCGTGTCTTTTTTTTAAATATATATAGTCACATCAGGATGCTGCAATGCTTTCCTTTGATCGAAAACAAATTATCTTGCATAAAAATGTGATGCATCCTGTTCTGTTATCTTCTTGTCTGAACATGCTGTGTTTGAGTGGTGGCAAAGGACCAAACTAAGGATTATGAAAAAAACATTAACATCTCAGATTATGTAACACCTTTTACCAGGATGCTGAAGGGAATTAGAAGGCTGTGCGTTTGTTTTCTGGAGTACATCTAGATTATTTGTGCTCACCATATGTCAGTCTTGTCAGAATGTTACACGTGTATTTTTAAATGTACATGTAACCATCCATGCATTTTTTATGATCCAATTTTTAGTAATTCTTTGCTTATAAGATTGTCTAAAAACCATATATCCTTAACAAGATGTTTTCTACTGGAGGCGTCAGAATAAATGCAAAATATAAATCAGCTGCTTGTTTTTTCTCCAGGGTTTGGTAAAATTAACTTCCCTTATGAAAACTAAGCAGTTATTTGAGTTAGTCGCCTCTAATTTATAATAATTCAACCATTTCATTGGGTGCGTAGTAGAAACGGGACACTCTGTGGAGATCATAGTGCTGTACCTGCAACACAATTTTTTTTAAAAACTTAAATTGATGTTATTAAGAATGAAATGCAAAAGCTAGAATTTGTCAGCATAAATAGACACTTCCACAAAAATTGAGGGTGTTACATCTGTTTGGAGGCTTTATCCCCTGAATGACAAGGTAATCTCTCATTCTTAAATCCATGGCTATAAAAGCTCTACCAGGCAGAGGTCTGTTGTTCGACAGTAGAAATACAAAAAGCAATTAAAATATTAGAAGATATTCCTCTTTAAGAGTTCCTCTTATAGACCAACACCTGGAAAAAGTGGATGATTCTTTCTTTAGATACTTAAATGTCAATAGATTGTAACTATAGAAAGCTGATTGTTAAACTAAGATAATATAACGATAGAACCCCAACCACTGTAACCCTGCATCGCTCGCTCTGAGATCCGAGGTCTACTGATTACTGTTAGTTCCCATCAGTGCTGTCTGCCTGTATCAGCTGATATTAATATAGGAAGACTCCTGCATGTGCTCAATCCAGTTATGTAGACTCAACTGAACATCAGCTGGCAGGGAAGTATGAGGGAAGTGCTCAAAGACACAGGAAGTCCATCATCAGCTCACTGAAGAGATGAACTGCGATGAGTCACTTTGCCTCTGTGGACCTTCTATTTGAATGTCTGAGGGTTTTTTTTATCCATGAGTGATTCTGAGAAAGTCACACTTTTTGTTTTGCATTCAGCTTTCAATTCCAATTGAACGCAAATGAGATTTTGAGCTGCGCCCCGGCTATTTCTGCTATCTTAGCTCAAGCTTTTGGGTTATACTTTTTCTCCTCCATGTGTTTAGAAATTTAGGTTCAACTCTTAAGCATAATGTATTTAATTCATCTCAAACTGGAATCAAAGGCCCTTGTTATTTTTGTTTCTGCTGAGTGAAAACTTTATTCCAAGCTGTTCTGATAATGATTATGCTGGTCAGTTGAGCCTGAAGTCGTTTAGCGGCCAACTTCTTTTTCCAGAACTCCGAAAACGTTTGAAAAACATCTCTAGTTTGTTAGAGCAAACACATCAAGCCAATTTCTGCAATTTGCATTAACTCCTAAAGGCCCACAGACTTTGAATAGAAAGCAAATGTCACATTCCCTTCAATACATGAACATACAACACTCCACACTGGAAGCACTGGTAATTACTTTAAGTAAATATTGAACTGTGCTTCAAGCCATTTGAATATGCTTTAAAATGTGCTGCTATCTTTAGATAATATTACATCTTGTGTTGTTGTTTAGTACAAGCAGCTCAATATAATTATTCTCCTATATGTTGAGTTTGAACTGTGTGACAGGTAGTTTGGATAGTTTTCCAGTCATCTGTATAACTTTGCGTGTCCAAACAAACTCAGACTGATGAACAGTATCGTGCAGTCAAAGACCTCCTCTGCACTGTTGCACAGTTATTTCTACAGAAACAGGCAGCAGAGATAACTGGGTTCATTATTTCTTATGTCAGCTACTTACGTCTGAGAGAGACATCCTCAAGGAGACACCCACAGATAGAGGGGGGGGGGGGTGAATATGGAGCTTGGTTAGAAAACCCTGCCAGAGTTTTTAGTTTACCTTCAGTACAGAGTTTCCTGAACTGACAAACTGAGCTATAAGAATGTAGGTCCATGCAGTTTGCAGCCATTCACCTATGAGAGACTGGGTTCTCAGCTCTCACTTGCTTAATGACACAGGAACAGAAATAGTGTAGACAACTGTCTGAGACTGAAACTATGTCCAACATTGCAACGTTATGTGAGGCCATTCAAACACATCCCCCTCATTAATCTGTGCTGAGGTGAGACTTTGTGTTTGTTAACCTGCTGCCAAATCCTTTTCTCTTCCTTTTTTGTGTGTACGGTGGGTAAAGTGAGACATGGAAAGCCAAATAAAAAGCATTTATTTACATGATGTTTATTCTGGGTTATATATTTAAATGTTAAGCACAGTTAAAAAGTGTGTTAAAAAAATAGTAGGGTCTAAAGATATAAGATGTTCATGGGTCGGGGGGGTATCAAGAAGAATCTGGAGCATGTCGGGGTCATATGAATAGTAAAAGGTTTGCAAACCACTGTCGTAACCAGTGGTTTGCAAAATAAACTAGTTGTTTATCAACTAGTTGTTTATCGCTTCAAAACAAAGGTGTTCTCTTCCTAACAAGACTCGACACACAATGGTCAGGTGTTCCAGCTGCCTCCATATCAGGGTGTTTAAATGACCTTTCGCAATGGGACTTGGAGGAGCTGTCTTCTTTGGTCAAGGATGCCTTGTTTAAATTTCCAAATGGATCAAGGCCAAGATGCAAATTTTGGATAACTTTTTCACATGTTACTACAAGGATTTTTGTGTAACTTTTTCTAGAAACAAATGAAAAATAATATCCGGACAATTAAAAAGAAAAAACAGACATTGATTAGTCATGTCTGTCTCTGTCGCTATGTATGATCCACATCTAGATCACAATCTGTGTCCTAATCCGGATCACAATTCAGATTTGGAAGATTGAGAAATGCATGTGCATTTTAGTAACATAACCATGTGTAGCATGCCACGGGGGCAACTGATTAGGTGCTTTTTTTTAAATAACTGAGCTACTCCACCCCCTGCCATACCAGATTACATGAAAACTATCACTAGTTGGAAATTAGATAATGACTACAGTATATAGGATAGCGTGTCCTTTGTGTGTTGATATAATCTGTGTTTAAATGCATCATTTATCTCTTTCTTTCTAATTCATAGCATCCTCCTGATTCAGCTGCCTTCCCGGATCAGATTCAACTCACATTCAATTTTAAAATAATACCATCAAAACATTTAAGCTGTCCAAAAACACAACTCAGTCTCGTTCTTGTAATAAATATAACATTTTAAAGGAAAAACAACTACTTAAACAGTTTGACAGCAATTAATGGATATGCTCACTGTCTGCGTTTCCATTTTTCTTATGTGAGGACAATGGTTATGCAAGCAATAAGACATTTGAATGCATCCCACACAGTCTTGGCAGTGATAGCTCGACAAAATCTTATTTTGTGTATTGCAGTGTTAAAAAGACATTTTTGCAGCCAAGTAGAAATCGAAGGCCCGAGTTTAAAGCTGGGATTAAGTGACAGTTGTGTCTGTGAATAAACCCACACGGGACTCTGGATATGTCACTGTCCGTTTTCGTCCATCATAATATTTTGACTTTTTTCCCCCTTCCTATCTTATTCTAGGCCCTGCTCAGAAGTTGCCAGCCACTGCCACAGCCTTAGACTTCTTCCAGCTCTTCATCCCTGACAATTGCATCCAAAACATGGTCCTCCAGACTAATATGTATGCCAAGAAATTCCAGGAGCGTTTTGGTTCAGATGATGGCTGGCGTCCTGTCACGGCTCAGGAGATAAAGGCCTTTCTGGGCTTTGTCATCTCTACCAGCGTGCACCGCTGTGAGTCGGTCCTCAGCATCTGGAGCTCAGGCTTCTTCAGCAACCAAAGTATTGCCTTAAAGATGAGCCAGGCACGCTTTGAGAAGATCCTCAAATACTTCCACATTGTGGCTTTCCGGCCATCGCAGGGAAGCAACCAGGGCCTTTACAAGATTCAACCTTTTCTGGACTCACTGCAGCAGTCGTTCAGCTGCACCTTCAGACCGTCACAAACACAGGTGTGTGTGCACTTTACCAGGGTATTGGTCTTTAAATGCATCTTTTACGGACAGCTGGGTAATACATTCACCTACAATAGATCAACAACTTTATTGCATTAATCACATTAATATGTAGGGTTTAATCATGGGTGGGAGGCAGGTATGAAGGATCATTTGAGGTGATCGTCTAAGGCGCATTGAAGTCATTTGTCTTCAAAACATGATAACGGGCCTTCTGTTCGTGCTGAACCATTTGGCGATTACATTGGTTACTTTAGCTGTACAGTATTTTGAGCATGAATTTCCCCTCCAGCAAACATATTTCAAATTATATTCAGATACACTGAGTTAGTTAAATCTACATTCATGCAAGTAGGCCAGTAGAGCACTTGCCTTGCTACTCTATTTTGGGCAGACTGAAGTTTCTTCAACTCCTGCTTCCTTGTCCTCACTAGATGAACAATATCACAGCAGGCATTAAAGAAGCAGCGAATCTAAAGTCCTGACTGAGGAAGAACCTCTTTCTCAATTTGCTTACTGTATTTTCTGTGTGTGATTTGATAATTCACAGACAGGAAAAAAGATGGTATGGTTTATGGTTTGGGTACTACTTCATATATCATATATCTTTAGAACCTAGTTTGAAGGAGGGATGATCAGTAATGTTCTAGTGGAACCTGTTACCTCTTTAAAAATAAAATATATATAAACACTTTTTGCTTTAACTTATTCTGAAATAATGGTTGATTGCAATATTTAGTGGCTATAAAATAACAGCAGGATTGAAGTTTTGGAAATGAATTGAAGCGATTGCTTCCTGTTTCATCTTGGTTTTGCTCTGCAGCCGGGTGTGTGGATTTATGTCAGTAGTCTCTCATTTATCTTTATTATGGACTAAATCCCTGCTATTTTCTTCTTCTCCCTCCACACCAGTGTAATTACTTCCCAGTACCAAGCGATGCTCACATCACTTGGTACTTATTCCATATATTATCCTTTTATCTCTTTACTGAACTTGCATTTTTCTTCTCTCTTATTTCCAAAGTGGAAACATTTGCAGCTATATTGTACTCTTGGAGGCTCAGGGACATTAAAGATTATTTGTTTCCTCTCTAGGCTTGATGTTAAGAAGGAAAGCAAATACTGACATTAGACAGCCTGGGACAAGAATTTTGGCTCTAAAGAATGCATTTTACACAACACATTTAAATACTTCCATAATCCAAGTAGCGGCTAATGAGAAGTTTCTGCTGATCAACTAATCAGTTCATTGATACATCATTTAAAATCTTTTCTATTCTGAGGACATGAATGTAGGGATACAGGAAAACTTAACAATTTCAAGCCTGGATTTATCCAACAGGTTATATCATCCCCAATTGAAAATGATTTTTGCTCACATTATTTTGATCTGTAGGCAATGTTTTGTATTGATCTGCACATCTTCAGCCTCTGAGAGCTTTTGTGGCACTGCAGGACAGGATAGATGGATTTTCTTTCTCCCTTTGTTCACGAAAGGTAAAATGAACTCATGTAAATGATTTACTTGAAGCTTCATACACAGAGGTGACCACACTATATTCAGCTGTCAGGATGAGGTGTAGACAAATATCCACTCACCAGGAGAAATGTGCTGCAGCAAACACCAGTGCTAATGCAGAAGCTACAGGATGAGATGTTTCTTAAAAGGCTTTTGTGGTTCGACTATCATCCATCTAAAGGTAGATAGCCTCATTAATTTTACCACTTGTTTAATCTCAAACTCTCTGATTCAGCTTTGGAACTAACTTGTTGTCCTCAGTGTAAGAACAGGAGAGAGCTGTTGGCTCTGCTGCTGCTGCTCACCGCAGCTGTAGTCAAATGTTGGAGCAGCAGGAGGCGGGGGGGTGGGGTGGGGGGAGGATTTGAAATGCAAATATTTGTTGGGCAGATGGATTCATCTCTCGGAAATACATGGCCAGGTTTAATAATCCAAGAAAGGGTTGCAAAATATTTGCTTTCTGTTAATACCGCTAGTTGTATGTGTTTGGATTCGCAAATGTTTGCTGATTTAATCCCTGTTGGAAAGTTCCTGCCCAATATCAGATGTGCCCTATCCCAGGAATAAAGAGATGTTCCAGGAAAATATAAAAGGAATGATACAATTCACCATAATCAAAAATGAATGGTTTTTTTTACTGTTTTTATGTCATTTGGTCTGAAATGTAAAACCTCCTATTGCTCATCTGAGGACTGTTTTTTTCTGTGTCTTAAATTCAGAATTTTTTTCTGCATAGCACGTTTTATACTTCTTTTTGTCGTGATCTGCTAAGATGTACACACTTTTGTGCTTCCAGGTTCTCCATGAGCCCTTGATAGATGAAGACCCAGTGTTCATCACCACCTGCACGGAAAGAGAGCTAAGGAAGAGGAAGAAGAGGAAGTTCAGCCTCTGGGTTCGACAGTGCACGTCCACGGGATTTATCTGTCAGGTAGCACACTGTATGCGTGTGTGTGTGTGTGTGTGTGTGTGTGTGTGTGTGTGTGTGTGTGTGTGTGTGTGTGTGTGTGTGTGTGTGTGTATGTGTGTGTGAGAAGAGAGACATTTGTGTTTTTGCTTTACTTTGCATTATTATGTTATTTAGAATCGTAGCACAATTTCTGCATTTAAACTTCATACCTGAAATGGGAGAGGAAGAAAAAAGCAGACAGAGAAGGCCATCTGGAGTCAGTTGAAAGGCGTTGTGAAACATTGACCTTCACCAAAACCCAAACCTCATTTGCATTCAGCCAACTTGTTTAGAAAAACATGTTTTGTTCATTTATTTTCAACGTTTGGAGGATTTTGCATGCAGAAGATGCAATAATCAAACTCATCTTTGACAAATACTTTCAGGGCAAAAATGGTCTATGTCAGATTTTTCTGCTGCTGTTGTGTAGGATTATCTGGGTCAGACTTTCTATCTCTGCCACCCATTAGCACATGACTCCCTGATTAACATATATAGTTTTTTGTTAATTTTTTTAAATGTGATGATCTCCCAACTTCTACTCCATCCACCACACTTTGATCCCCAAATCCAAGCACCGTATCTTAGAGGACAGGGCCTTTGCAGCCCCCACCCTCTGGAACACACTCCCCCCACACATCCACGCAAGAAACTGTTAAAGAGGGACATCAGGATTTTAACTAACTTTAAAAGAACTTTTAAAAGAATCATTTGATGACCCACGCCTTACTGAGATGTTGATTTGACAATAAAGTTAAAGATAATTCCAATTACATGTTTGAATTATGAAAAACCAACATCATAGCTACAGAGGTTACCTGTGGTTGGGATCACTATATATTCAATACTTAAACCTCAAATGATCATTTGATTCTCACACAAGAAATGGGTTTTACTTGCTTTAATCGTTTCTTCTTTTCAGATTGACCATTGTGATATTATGATGAGAGCCAAAATGTTCTGTACCCTACACCAGTGAAGTGTGGATGCTAGTTTCTGGCAGGAACATCCTGCTTCAACGCAGCATTGGAAAACAAAGGGCTTTTACTACACAGAAACCAAAAATACATAGAAGTCAGGCTGGCTGCTCTCACTGCAGAGGATGTTTCCTTTAGCCTGGATGCATTCCAGAATCGTAGAAGACATAGAATGTTCTTGGTTTATACTAAATCAAATAATGGACAAAACGACTTTTTGTTGTATTCTCTAAATCTCAAAGAAGAATCACAATCCCCATCATTTAAAGCCATATCGTATGATCCCTTAAGGATTGTCAGGGACTAGTCATTTGGCAGTCACTCAGGCATTACCACTCTACTGAACGCCAGTGTGTGTCTGCAGTGAGACCTTTTCCCTCTAAATGAATTGTGTTGAAGAAGGAAAGAAATGTAAGAAATGAAACGAGTTAATGGAGTGAATCAATGAGATTCCATTAGCCGGTGCCCCATGCAGAGTTGCACCATCATGCACACCACCGGCCACTTAGTGTAATAGCCAGAGGCCTGACGTGGACGCCGGCTAATCAGGCTAATGCTGCTCAGCTCGTGAGCAGAAAACTAAATGCAGGATGTCCACTGAGCTGTTCCTCATTGTACACATGTACAATGAGGTGTGTTTGTCCAGGGAGCACAGCTCAAGCCACCAACTCAGCAAGGATTGGATTGATTGAATTGGATGTGCTCGGAGAATGGAAATAAGACTCCCACATGAAAAGACTTTGCTGTGAAGTGTTTTAAATGTTTGCTCCTGTGTCAGAAAGAAAGCACAGAAAAGTCCTATTATGGAATGCCATTATGGCAATGGCAACTATAGACATTGACAGCCAAGTCAACTGGTCACATCGGCCATATGAGTGAAAATGATTCCAGTCAGATTAAACAGCAAACCTTCTGTTAGGCAACCAGGACAGCCCAAAAAGTTCCCATTACCAGCAGGATGTCTTTACCAACAGGATCTCCCAAAATCATTCATGAGTTCAGCTGATTTTTGTTAAAATCTACATCACTGTATCTTCTCTGACACCACTTCAGAACAGTGTTTTATTTATGACTTCAAATTACATTTTAATGGTAATAAATCAACACTACATCAGTGAAATACTTCTGGGCAAAACTCTGCATTAAGTGAAAACTGATCAAGTTTTTAGTTCCATGGCTATTTTATCTGCATGTCCTGGCACCCACTCTGCAGATCTCAGTCCATCTGAAGGAAGGACAGGGGACAGACGGTCTGGCCACCTTGAAGAACAAGCCTCAGCTCCACAGCCTCGTGGCCAAGCAGCTTTGTCAGAACATCCCTGGCAAGAATACCATCATCTTCACTGGGCCGTCCATCACCAGCCTGAGCCTCTTCTCCGAATTCAGCAAACAGGGTACGCAGAGCAACAGATACGACAGCAGATGTGGATCTCTTGGTCGGTCTCGGCCATGCTATGCAAATAAAAAACTTTCATTTTTATCTTCCTGATTCTCTAACCTCTTCATCTACCATAGATTGTTTTGTGCTTTAATTGTAATCTTTCTACTCATCTTTTTTTGCTTTTTGTTTTCTCTAAGTGTATTTTCATCAGTTTGATGATAGAATCCAGGTTTTTCTAACCATAGTCTGTTGTGTTAACTTGTAATTTAGACTTTGCAACACAGCAACGTGAAGCAAGAATTCATTTTTCTCTTCATCTGTTCTCACACCCTGAAGAAAAACGTTTTCAGCATCGCTCATATTTTTTCTCCTCAGTGGCTAAAAATCTTACACAGAGGGACTTGTTGGACCATAACACCCCTAGGATGTGCTGCCAGAGATTTGTGCTCCATAAATCAAGCAAGATTCAACTCTGAGTTTTAAGCCTCATCACAGCTGAAACTAGAAAACAGAAGGCATAGATCTGCCAGCAGCAACATCGCTAAAACCTATTGATAATGCAAAGAGACCCCAATGCTGTGGAAAACTATTCCTAGGCTAGTATTCTTAGCATTCAATGTGCAAATCCAAATGGGGATTGAATCATGCATAATGGTGGACTCATGAGTTCTCCATATCGGGGGTTTTTTTCTGGTTTTGGCCTTTTTTTTCATGATATTGGCAAGAACAAAGCCAAGAGCTCTGGTGGTTACGGGGTATTGACCTGTTTTATTCTTTATAGTACTACAGTGATGTGGGACAGGTCATCGTGCCACAATGGGCTACAAATGAGTCGATCATTGTAGGCAGATAACAAGTACTGTATTTGGCTGAACTGTTCAAACCCACTTTGCGAAGATAACTGGCACAGCCTGAAAAGATTGAAAGAGTTTTACATTTATGGCACTTTCACTAAACAATACGAGGGGAGAGATTTTGAACTCAACCAGGCAGCACTGCTGTATGCCAATTAAAATAAAAAGCAGATAAAATCAGTATTATGTTTTTCATGTGGTGAATCTACCAGGAATCTTTTTTTGTCTGACTTTCTTTCGGTTTTATCAAACTGGATTTATAAAAAGAGTTAATTATTCGCTACTGTGCAGCCTTCTACTGTTTATACACACACACACACACACACACACACACACACACACACACACACACACACACACACACACACACACACACACACACACACACGGAGAACAAGTGCATACCTATACTATGCAGATAGGAATCTTTCTCCAAATTGAGAACATTAAGTCAGCACAATTCAGCGACATGATTGTTTCATCAGTATTTAAGTTTGTCACAAATGAAATGGTTGGAAGACAAAAAGAGTGAGCAACCTCGGTGCAGTTTAATAAAGTCTGTGAGAGAGATAGTTATGGTAAATTGTTATAATATTGCTATTTATTTGTTACTGTATATCAAATCCATATAAGACTTAAAGAAAAAAAATCTTCAAAGTATGTGAACATATAATACAAAAATGTGTATTGTAATCTAAAATATTTAATGTACTCAAATTTACATGTTTTTAATTAAATGTAACATAAGAAAAACCTATATAAATTATGGAAAAATTTGTTACAAAAAAATCAGTTTGTTAATACTTAGATTAGTAAACTTAGAATTAGTAAAGCAAAGACACCCTCTCTGTATTTCTAACATCCATGTCCCACAACTGTCCTCTTTGCAGTTGTGACACACATGTTAACACATTTCCCACTTTTCTTCAGATATCTACTGCTGTGGTCTGCTGAGCACCAGGAAGAGTGACTGCACAGGCTTACCGCAAAGCATGCTGGTGTCCGGCTCCACGCCAGCACAGCGCGGCCAATCTCGAGTGATGATGAAAGGCAACATGTCGCTGATCAGCTGGTACAACAAGGGACACTTCAGGTTTCTCACCAACGGTTACTCTCCAATGAAACAAGGTAAATGCTGCTCTTATGCAGTAATGAATAAAACTCCTCACAAACCAATTTGTCTGGTTGGATTTTTAAGAGTTTTAAATACAGAACAGATATTCCCACATCATGTATTAATGCACAAAGTTTATGAGTGAACCTGATGTTTTTCCATTAAAACAACGTTGGTTATAGTTTCCTAATGGGTTGGATGTGACCGTAGTTAAACATTAGCGTCAGGGAAAATCAATAAGCATTTGTAACCTATGAAAATCCATGTCCTGGAATTGACAAGATTAGGCTATTCTGCTTTTTAGGCAGTAATGCATTCTGACTTGGACGTGATTTGTTAAATGTTTAAACTACATCAGTTGTTACTATTTGCTTTACAACATGATGTCAGAAAATGTCAGTTTGACATATTAAATAAAACCACATCAAATTTCTGAATCCAGAAATGGACCGGTCAGACAACGGGCTAAATAATGGCTGCATTCCATTTACCTGCACCAGTTTGAGAACATTAGAATTTGTGCTATTTGGCTGATTGAGTTCTGTTATTAGTTGTCAATTCCAGGTTTGCCTAGTCTGAATCTCTGCTGTGAAAAAAAATTCCCAATAAGCACTGCAGCTTTGAACAGGGAGACCAGCTAAAAACATAATTGGTCACTTCACTCATTCTCCCTCCATGTAAAGGAGCACTTCTTTTCCGCTCCCTCATCTCCCATGCTGTCTGCGGTTGACCACAGACCACAGGTTTCAGGAGAATCTTGTTTCTTTTCTTTTTTTTTCTCTCAGTGTTAGTTTTGTGTGTTGTTACAGGTATGATCATAAAGAGGAAAAGCGGGGAGATCCCTTGTCCGTTGGCTGTCGAGGCCTTCGCAGCGCACCTCAGCTACATCTGCAAATACGACGACAAGTACAGCAAGTATGTCCAGCATTTCATAATTAATCCGACCTTAGATTAGTTTGAAATATATAATACACACTCATTAAAACACCTTCATAGTCGATCAATGTACTTCTTAAACAAAGAGAAAGATTTTAGATACATCCTGCTTTGGCATGGTTTGACTATCAGAGAGTGAAGAACTCCTGGGGGGCAGGGCTGTTGACCCAATTCGAAGGAGTTTCTCTTCTCCTTTTAGTCAGCTCTTTATGAAGCTTGCACACATATCTGTCACACATATAAAACATCATCATCTTCATCAGGGCGCTTCCTCTATATTTGAAACCATCCCTGATTATTATTTATTGACCGTTCAAGTTACAGCTGAATAGATAATCCGTTACTTTATTGTTGATAGTAATTGTTGCACTTTCTGTGTTTCTCTTGTGGACTGAAAAGCTGTTTTACAACTTCTTTAGTCAAAGTTCGACCCCCCCCCCCTTATTTCTGTTATTTTATTACCCAAATGATGAACTGGGTGATAAATTGAGATAGTAATTACTGTGTAGCTGACTTTAAGTATGTAAACAAAACACACACACAAAAAAGCTATTGCAATTCTGAGGTTTTTGTTTTCCTCCTTGTCTAATAATGAAATCATTAAAGGAACAAACTCACTCGAGGTTAGTAAACGAATTGATTATGTTATTAACACCTGCTAGTCAGCAAAGGTTGCACTTGTCGATAGTCGTGCATTAAGCCACATCATTTATAGTGGAGCGTAAATGTTACTCATTCATTTAATAGGACATCCATCAATAAAACCTTGAACTAAGCAGCTCTCATTTCTCACAGGTACTTCATCTTCCACAAACCCAACAAGACCTGGCAGCAGGTGTTCTGGCTGAGCATCAGCATCGCCATCAATAACGCGTACATCCTGTACAAGATGTCTGACGCCTACACGGTCAAACGCTACAGCCGAGCGCAGTTTGGAGAGAGACTGGTTAGAGAGCTGCTGGATTTAGACGACTGCTCCCCCACGCAGTGAGGAGGTGGAGGCGGAGGAGGACCAGGACAGCAGGAGCACACAATGGAAACACACACACAAACACACAGTCACACACACATTCACAATCCCGTCACATATACATTCACTCCTCATTGCGGTTGTACAGACTCCTTGGTCTGTGTCGATGTGATGATAGTGAAACAGTGCCAAGCCTATGTCTCTCTTCCTGTAGCTGTTATCTTTGAGACTGTAAATATTCATTAGGACACAGTACAGAATCATGAGCCATGTAAAATCTCACTGTAACTTTTAACCGGGAGGTATTTCACAAGCAGAGCTGTGGGACAGAACAAAGAATTTGTGAGAAATTTCCCCAAAAAATTATGTCGGCTTCAAGTTTTAATTCCTAAAAACAGATCAATTATTGATGTGAATGTCTCATAAGACTGTTCAAGCATGTGCGCTGCAAAAACACCTGTGATCCTGCAACAAAAGCTTAGTAAGGTGGTGTGGTGTGCTCACACTCTGCATGCATGAAGATCTTTGATTGTGATGTTTGTGATTTCTGCTCCAGGTGGGTTTTGAAATGTTTTTTGTGCGTGCGTTTAGCCAGTGGAAGTGCCATTTGTGAGCCTCAGTTTATTAATGCTGTTGTGACCCAGAGGCATTGTGTTGCTGCGTACTGTACTCACTGGAGATATCCTGTCACACCCATCGGCGAGGCACCAGCTCTTGTGATTGATTTATTAACAGTTTGATTACTGACTGGGGTAGACATGGACAAGAACGTAAATGTATACCAGTACATGCATTTCTTCTGTGAAATCAACTGGTCCAGCCATTATGCAATAATGTCAGGTCAGTCATAGCAGGATGAAGGATTATTTTTTAACAAAAATAAATCACTATTTATTGCTCACTGTATTGCACTGTACTTGTATTTGCAGTGCCGACCACACTCAAAATGTCCTCCAGTAAGCCAGTGTTGCTACGCAGCAACCACTATCTTGGCCATGGGAAGGAGTTCAAATAATATTCTTGGCAAGATTGAAGTCCAGGAAATAAAAATAGCCTCACAGTTTGACTCAGAAGATTAAATAAATTTTGCAAGGAATCTTAGTGGAGATGAAGATTTCAGAGGTGTAGCTCTTGTTCAGGAGGGTGTCATCAACTGGCTGCAAAGTAATCTGCCAATTTAAGAAAAAAAATTTTATACCATGCCAATGTTTGCTAAAAGCATTTCTTATAAACTATCTACAGCTTTCCTCTCATTTGAAATGGAAACTGTTTGGACTTTGGCACCTTTTCTGCCAAATAACCAATTCAGATTTGCCATCTAATGTCCAGCTTATAGAAGTGTGAGTGGAGAGCACTTAAATGGTTGAAGGACCACTATACAGCATGGCACATATATGTCACTTTAATAAAGACTCCCTAGTCCACTTTACTTTGTCATATTACAATATTATTACCATGTTATTCAGAAGAACTGTGCTTCACTCACACCAGTACTGTGGAGCGATTTGCTAAGAGAACCTGTTCACTTTTCCCACTACAGCTGTTCACTTTAAGGAGAATTTTATTTATCAGAGAAGTAGTAAATAGCAGTATTTACTGCTCTTATAAAAAAATGTAGAAAAAAGAATAATTAAGTTATGTAAATATGCATAGGTAAATGAAATAGTCTTTAGAAAATGAGATTTACTGATGACAAAACAAAGATTTCAACTGTAGAAAATGTAGTATGTATGTGTATGTCGTGTTTACAAGTGTAATCAGTCACTGAGACTCATGATTGTTTTTTTTTTTTTTCACTTTTTCACTAATCCAACAAATCACTGATGTAATTGTTCCGTGTGTGTGTGTGTGTGTGTGTGTGTGTGTGTGTGTGTGTGTGTGTGTGTGTGTGTGTGTGTATTTGAACCACTGAATGAACATGCTTCAAAATGAGAATTGTTTAATCCACTGGAGGCCAGAAACATTAAAAAAGAAAATACTAGATGGTTGGTGAGAGCATAACAATAACAACTTACATTTTTCAAATTGTTTTAATTCCTATTAATATCTGGCTTTGTTTGAACAGCATGATGACATGTCAGTGCAACTTCAGTGATATATGATACAATTATTTTATTTATTTTTTAAGGAAATTGATTTCAATGAGAAAACCAGAAAAAATCTCAAAATATGAAAAATATGGAAAATGTAACTCACGAAGGGTAGAACAACCCAGTGGCATCCATCAGGACCTGCCGTAAGAAGCCTTGTGTATGTTTACACCATGTTCATGTCTGAATAGTGATTATGGATTTAGTCATCACTAACTAAAGCAGAAACGATGAGTGACGTCAGGGGCAGCATTAAAAAAGTATAAGTGTCAACAGCATCTTTTGCAGAGCAGCATGAATGTATAAAAATGATTTGCTATGATGGCTGCATTAGCTAATAGGTATTTAATCTGCATTTTGTCACACCTTAAGATGGCACTCACCAATGATGCGTGTGACTCCTGCAGAGTATGGCTCGGATAGCTCAGGCTCCATATGTGAAAAGATTATGCACTAAAGACTCTGCGAAGCCACTGTCTTGGGAGAAAATGAAGTTTTTCTGCCCATACGCTGATGCTGTTAGATTAAGACAATTGTTTTTATAATCAGTGAGTTAAGAAAGGTAAATGATAATTTTGTTCATTGAGTTCAAGAGAAAGTTATCCTTTTTTACCCCAAATACAAAAACTGTATGATTATAAATTCTCAGGTTGATCTCCAAAGTGATTTCAAAGAATCCTACAATTATTCCGTCCTCCTGGTTCTCCTAAAAAACAGAAAAAAATTCCATTTCCATAGTGCCTTTTCAAACTAATTTTTCCATTGATTGCTGTGGTTCAGTGTTGCTGTCCCAGAATAGATTTTAGAGTTTAAAAAAATTAAGACAGTAAAATTCCATCCTATATGATGAAGCAAATCTGCAGCAGTGTTGGATGCAGAACGTGTTGTCTGCCGCCCAACTCAGTGATGATTTTCACATTTCTGATTTCTTTATACTTTACTTAATTTATTCAAAAACATTCAAAGGTCCAAATAAAACTTCGTTTTGCATTAAGATATGTAGACTATTCATAAAAATTATTATAATGGAAAAACTGGCAGTGTATCTCTTATTTTCTTCTGCTTTCGAAAACTGCCCACCAGGAACTTAGTATGAATCTTGGATAAATCGTGAAAAATGATGAGCCCACGAAATTCAAAATGCCTGAAATCCAATCATGAAATATTGCCTTAAAAGAATAAATCCAACAACACGAAAATAATAAATGAAAAGAAACTAGAGAAATATCACACAAACGACATGAAATTATTCATTATAAGAAGATGATGTCCATTTATGTGGTGTGCTTTCTGTGCCATTTTTGAAGATAGTTGAGTTCATATGTGGATAGAGAGACAATAACAGTGGATGTGATAAAGAATAAAAATGGCTCACCTCAGGGCTTCATAACTGCTGTACAAAGTACTTACTGAAATATTACACACATAGACTTCTATAACATCACTGGGTGCTATCAAGACGCTGTACAAGTAATAGTAGAATTAGATTTATTGTTGTTCAGCTCAGCAACCAAATCGTGAACACCACATTTGTGGATCACTAAAAAACACCAGAGGTTCATGTTTTCTGTATGAAATATCAGAAATATTAGTGTCACCAGGTAACTAGAGTCCAAACGGTAGATGTGTTTCACCCTCACCTCATGGTTGTAGTGGTGACTGCAGGATGTTGAATAAGTTTAGGTTTAAGTGTTATTTACTTTCACTGAAGGATATGTGTACTTGTAAATGCATGCAATGACAACACTGGGTGTAACTACTGTCTGTTGGACCAAATGACATTCTTATGTGTGTGATGATGATTTGTAAAAAAAAAAACTGTCTCGTAAAGTTGTGTCTGCATTAAAACTCTTGCGCAGATGAAACCATGTGGGAGACACGCTTAGAGTCAAAAGTGCACTGTGGTACTTGCAATTTCTTTCTTTACTCAGCCTCTGTGGTCCAAAACATTATCTTAGTGACTCAACTGCATCCAAGGCTGCGCCTCGTCTGTTAGCAGGGATTGTGTGATAGTCACCAGTGAGCTGATTCAAAGCAAATTTTTTTCTTGATATTGACTGCCTTTCTTTATATGAGACAAACACACTTTTAAAAATACCTACATGTAAACACTAGATATATAATATTTGCATTCCATTCAATGGCTCACCAATAACTTAATTCTTTCATCTGTGGTTTGCTGTGCGAAGGAAGCTATCTGTATTATCGAGTTTTATTTGTTCTGTAATCCAGCTAGCAGGTTTATGATGATCTGGCTCAAAGTCTGTCTGATGTGCTGAGTTTGTTTCAGCACTAAAGGAATCAAACCCTGTATTTATTTGAGGTCCTGATGTTCTTCATACCACTTCACATGTTGTGTTTGCCCTATGAACTGAATTTTGAAGACTGGATCTGATGTGTGCTCCTCCCTCTGTCACTTATGCACTTAATCCCAGCAGTTACTCTCTGCCAAGGACTCAGATGTTGTTGTGAAACGTCTGAGTACACTGTTTTCTTTCCCTGTGAGGATTTGTCATTCATTTTGACAAGCTGTCAAGTCAAAAGGAAAAAGAAAATGAAGCTATGTGTATGTCTTGACAGCTTTTCAGCAGTTAACGCTCACTGGGTTTCATCCAGATCTTCAAAGCTCAGTACATTCACTACCTTCTTGCAATCAGTATCAAATAAATGTGTCTGGTTTGGTAAATCTTTCCTTTTTGGAGGTGATGTTTGACGATGGAAAGTGTTTCATGTATTGAAACAGATTTTAATAACATCCCGTTTCAAAGCGGTGATAGTTTTCAGTGTTCATGTGTTCGTATGTCCACCAAATACCTTCGCAACCGTTGCAGATAGAAAGATGAAACAAAAAGCACATTACTCGGGCAGCAGAGGGGATGAAAATTAATAAATAAATAGGTCAAATAGGTCAAGGTAAAATTTTGAATTCAGGGGTGTCGCAGGATGTCGCAGTCTGTGACTGCATTAGTTCTTGTTGAGAAAGTAAGCGCAGAAATGAATTGTTGATAAACATTTAGACAATTCCATATCAACCTTTTATTCTCAAGTGATTCTAAAGGCACTGTAAAGTTTGGATGTAGTAGAATAAACCCATATGTATACTGTATATATAAGTAACAACAAATGAAAAAAATGCAAAAAAATTAAAACAAAAACAAACCTAAAACACCGTCAAATGCAGTTGTAAAATAAAGTGATGTAATATAAATTAAGAGGTATTTCATCATATTCCACTCCATGTATTTCTAGGCTTGAGCTTTTCTATAATAACTGCTGACCCTTTAAGTCATCCACACTATGGGCTGCCACATTGTTCCACGGAGTGTTCTGAATGAATAGAAATAAAGGTGTAACGTGACCCATCAGCAGCAGAGGGCAGCAGAGCACAGTTTTCTACACGTCACTGTCTATTTTCTGTCAGTTTACGGAGAATCCTCTGAGAGTAAATGGATTATAATTGGTCTGAGCACCAAAATGAGACTGTATGGTTAAATAATTTTTCTGTTATTGCTAATATGTTCCAGAACAGATTGACTGCATAACAGCAGTCAGCAGGAAGAAGCATTTGGGCAAACAAATAGTGGCTGTTATCCCATCTGTAGAGTTCAAGAAGCTTTCAGTGAAAATATTATTTCTTCTTTTGAGGAGTGTGTGGAGGAGTTTTGTGTATTTTTATGTGTGTGCGAGAGAGTGATGAGCATGTAATGAAGAACTGAGCAGGCATGAAGGTAAAACTTCTCCTTCAGAGCAGAGACCCGTTGTGAAGTTACACAATAGAAAAGATCAGTCAAGCCGAACGTTGAGCCACAGCTTGTGTTCATGGCTCACACAAACACTAGCTGCTTTAAAAGAGGCAAACACAGGAGGCCGCATCAGGAGAGAGAGCATCACGGTGAAAAACATCTAAACCTCTTTCTTTCAAACAGTTCATTAGTTTTCATTTTATTATCATTTTTATTAGTTTTCATTTTATCATCATAGTAGGTTTTTAATTAAGTTTGTACTGCCATCCATTGTTTTTGCACGCTGCTACTGCTAACCTCATGATAGATTACAATGAAACATGCAACAATAGCAAAAAAGACATCAGAGATTTGTGTCATCTGTTCATGACTCATGACTGTGTCACCGTAATTTATGATGCAGACCGCTCCCAATGAAAACATAATCAAACCTGGTGGATCCAGATTTTTATTTGGCTCCACACCAAAATGTATAAACTCATATGTACCAACTTCTCAAATATGCATGGATCTTTTTCAAGACGCATTTTATCCTCAAAACACCTGTCTTAAAACAAGGGGGGATTAGGGTTAGGTTTAAAGTTATAAACCCTGTTATCTAAATCCACACTAAAATTTAATAGAGAATATTTTGGACTGATTTGGAGGAACCAAATGTTCCTGGGAATCTGTTTGTTATTTTTTGTTCGATCCTCTGACTACAAACCAAACTAATTAACTAAGACACGTGGATGAAAAATGACTTCACCGGAGGACGTAAACTGAATGGAGCAGATGAAATATTTTACCAAAAGTGACAAAACAACATTAATAAAACGATTAAAAACTTTTACAGCCATGAGTACAACATATTTACTTGCTTGAAAGGAGAATCTATTGGGCAATCTGTTCGCATTGTCTCATTTTAAAGGTCCTGACAGTTCTTGAAACTAAAACTACTGCACCAAGAGAAATTAGAAAGTGACATCTTTACATCTGTCTCATGCCAAAAAGAGGGATTATTTCCTTAATTATGGAAACACTCATAATTTGATTTGATAATTTGATTTTGCTTACCATATATTTTTACCTCTTTATAGATATTCTATCCAGATGAGAGTATTCTAATTCTAATTCTGTTTATTGGTGGAATATCATGCACTGTCAATGGCAAGAAATTTCTTTTGATTGACTGATCCTTATTGGTCCATTTTCTCTAGGTGTCTTGCAAACCAAAATAATCACCTACATTTCATCACCTCTAGAAAATGAATTGAGAATAAGAGGTCAAAACTCAACCACAACAACCACTATGAAATAATAATTATTATTTTGAGATCAACATGTATCAACTCATAACCAAGATAAAGATAATCTATTATTTCAAAATAAAGGTGGAAAAAAAATCTGAAACATCTTGACTCGTATCTGGACATCTTTAGAAAAACAGAGTGTTTGAAAATCATGACTTGTGATATAATCGCTCAGTCACTTACTCAAGACATCACCTCATACACTCAGCCATGTAAACTCTCAGGTATATCATGTTTTAAACTGATATTATAAAACACTGCTCTAC